>NW_026875669.1:0-184832 GCF_032173495.1 Musca vetustissima | reverse complement strand
AATTACAGCCAATTCGCAGAACTACTGGATAAAAGCTTAGCTTAAAACAAGTGAAAAAGCGTTAAGTTCGGCCGAACTTTGGATACCCTCCACCATATTTATATTCTACGAGGTAGTTGAAATGAAAATGTGGGAAAATACCAAAACCAAAATGTGAACCATGTTCCAGAAAATGTTGATTTCATCCAACCTGTGCCTATCTTATTATTCTTCCAAACTTAGTTCAGGTTCGAAAATGTGGACTATCGGTACACTCCCTCTGATACCTCCCCACAGGGGCTAGGCCTAAATGCGGGTTATAGTTCATGTATAGTTCATTATCGAAGCCTACGTTCTAACTTTATCTCGATATCCTCCGCAGGTTCAATGATTACGACAGACTCTTAAAACCAAACTCAAAACGCGGAACAAATTAGATAACTATTTTTATATAAAAAATGGGGTTATATGGGGACTACCCCAAAAAGGGGGCGAATATAAATAATTTTTGGTAGGAAGATTTGTTACCATATACGACTACAAAATACCAAATTGCAGCGAATTCGGTTGAAAAACGCGCTCAGATCCCCAAAATACCGAAAATTGGGGGGTACTTTTATATGGGTCTACCCGAAAAAATTGACCTATATTCATAATTTTTTGTGGAGAAATTTGGTACCTATTAAGAACTCAAATGAATATTTCGATGAGTTACAAACGGAATGACAAAATTAATATACCCTCCATACTATGGTGGAGGGTAAAAAGGCCTTCGCCCTCTGCATGAGCGATCAGTTGACTCGCTTTTATATGACTTTTGAGCTGGGACTTCCTCATCCATTCTCACAACATGATCCAACCACCATAGTCGCTGTAGCTTGATGCGACTGACTATGTCGAGAATAGATGATAGATATTCACCGTCCATACAGATTGGCCCAAAGATCTTTCGAATAATTTTTCTCTCAAACACTCCATGAGCTGTCTCATCTTCTTGCGCAAGTACCCATGCTTCAGATCCATACACCAGCACGTTTAGTATCAGCGTCTTGTAGAGTGCGAGTTTAGGACGGTATCGAGGTATATAAAATCATTAACTACCTCAAAGCTGTAGTTTTCAAGTTCAGCAGTTGATCCGAGTCCACTGATCGTCTTGCGTACAGAGTGTAATTTTTGTTCACCTTTGCATCTCGTATTACCTTTTCCAGCAGGATGTTAACAGCCGTTCGGTATTGAAGAGCTCCGAGAGGTGGTTTTTGACATTAACTTCTGACCTTTCGAGTTAAATCCGGTAAATCCGGCCGGTAAACCATCGACAATTGGAACTTAAAGTACTAAACTACAGTCAATTCGGCTGAAAATGTTAACCGGGTAGAAAGGATTGCCACTCACTGCGAAAACAAAAAAATAATTAAGGGGACCCCCATTGTGTCAGAATCAAGCGACGGCAAGAGTGATTCTCAAGCTTTTAACGCATTTTTCTCGAAACTGTGTTTTCCGAATGGCGGGCACGATAACTCAAAAAGTAATGATTCAATCGGTTCCAAATTTTGACACGTTTCTCTGGGAGTATATAGTTCTCATATGAACTAGGATAAAGCCAATCGGTGAAGATCTTCCTTATTTTTTAACTTAGATTGTGTTCAAAAATAGGCGATTTTCCAAAAAATCAAAGTTCCGCTATTTTGTTAATTGTTGAGCGAAGTCAACAATCCTAGTTTATACGAGAGCCACACATGTACTCTTTCTAACATAGTTGGAATTTTCGGATTCCGATGTTCCATTGAGAAGTTATCATGCCCGCCATCAAAAAATAAGGACCTTTCTTTAATCACAAAAAACAACAACAACAATATTTTGTAAATTATTTGTCTTTCTTTTTAAATCTTCAAATATATATGTGCAAAGTAACAAACCTTAACAAGCATTGGCATTCATTTACCAGCCCATTTAAAATCTTAAAAAGTAAAAAATCGTGAAAGGGGGAAGTGGTTTCCCTTAGAGAAAATTGTGTTCAAAATGTGTCTAAAAGCCGCAAAATATCAATTTTTAGTGTGCAACGTTTTATGGGGGGCTACCCCAAAATGTGAGCCGACATTGATCATATGTGGTAGGAAGAATTTGGTCGATATATCTAATCACTTAATGGACATAGAATTTTATTTTGATCAAGAATTTTTATATAAAGGATCTCTGGTGAAAATTTCTAGATGTTTCAAACGGATTGAATTGAATTATACACTCCACCATATGGTGGAGGTTTTAAAAATTGGTCCTAAGGTAGATGTTGCATTGCACAAACCCAATTACTAACATGAATTATTTATGTCAAATATAACCTATATGATTGTCAAGTTACCTACCAAAACTTCGCCGAAAATGCTTGACATCTTTACACCACTAGTGACAAACATGGCATCGAACAGAATAACATGACACTGAACAAAGGTGCAATTTAAACACTTCGACATCATTGAAGAAAGCAGGGAGTAGAAGAAATGCTAACATTTCAGTTACACACACATGCGGTTGTTGTTGTTGTTATTTAACTATTTACATACCACAAAACATCGCTAGATGCCACCAACCAAAACACGAATACCTAACATTTAGCCAGAAAAGTTGACAAACAAACATGCGAAATAACAGAAAAACGGTAGCAAATTGTTGCAAACAGCTAAACTAATGTTGCAACAACAACACTCAACATTTGAAGTGACTAACAACAAGAAGAAGACAAGTTGTTTGGACTGGCAAAGAAAATAAAATAACAAATAATGAAGAAAAATTGTTGATAATGGCAAAGAGTGCCGTGAGGGAACTACACAACCAAAAAAAAAAAACTCAAACTCAAACTCAAATGGATGCGACGACGATGTCAAGAGGTTGCCAGAATTGCAACACACAAAACTAGAGCAATTTAAGTTGACAGTTGGCAATTGCGTTTTTTAGAGAAATTTTTTGTCGTTTTAATGGGACAAGTAATGCCTGCGAGGGCATTTCATTTCTTCGTTAGCTTGCAATTCAACGAAATTGGGTAATGAATGCGAGGGGAAAGAAATGTAATGAAAATAAAAGTTTTGGGTTGTGGAGGAAAGGAGGGTCAATTAGACATAGCAAAATATGTTTATATTAATTCCTGCTCCTATGATTTACAGAAAACTCGAGAATACTCTTGTCTGCAAAAAACATCAAAAATTATCTACATACCTAAGAAACTCTTAAAAATTTCTTCAATCTATACAGGAATCTAAAAATAGTAAAATACTTTCAAAACGATCTGTAGAAATTCTAAAATTATCTTCAACGTAAGTCTACACACTAAATATAAAAATAATTAAATATCTTAAGGAGGAATGAAACACAAGACCGAAATGGTATATTGTGGAAGAAGTTTTCCGTGCCAAGTCATGATTTTAAGATTTTTTTGTGGGGTTCCACTCCGAATTTTCGATGCAATCTATTCTAATAAAAGAGTAAAGTGATTGACTGACTGAGGCTGAAGCTAGAATCTTGAAATTTTGGGTCCAAAGGTGACAGATAAGGCTGGGTTTTTGGAAATTCGTACTAGAATGGTACGAAAAGTACTAAATAGTACTAAATGTGATACCATTTGTATTTGGCGAACACGTGGAGCTAGAACTCTCTCTAAGAAAATAATACTTATTGCTACTAAATGGTACTAAATTTGGTACAATTTTAATTTTAGGTGAATTAATAGAGCTAGAGTCATGAAATTTGGAGTCAGGATCACTGTTGAGGTGTAAGATTGAGATATGTAGGAAGATTTAGAAATGTGTACGAATGTGTACTAAATTTGGTACAATTTGAATTGTGAGAGATCCGATAGTGTTGGAATCCTGAAACTTGGATTTGGGATCACTGTGGGGGTTTAGGGTTGGGGTATTTAGAAGGTTTTAGAAATTTGTACTAAGTGTACTAAATTTGGTACAATTTAAATTGTGGCTGAAGCGATAGAGTTGGAAACCTGAAATTTTGATTTAGGATCACTGTGGAGGTGTAGGATTGGGGTATGTAGGAGCGTATGAGAATTGGTACTACTATGTATTAAATTTAGTACGATTTGATTTTTGGGTGAACCGAAAGAGTGGAAGTGTAGGATTGAGGTGTGTAGGAAGTTTTGGAAATTCGTACTACTGTGTACTAAATTTGGTACAATTTGAATTGTGGATGTACCGAAAAGTTTAAATCCTGAAACTTAGATTTAGGATCACTGAGAGGGTGTTGGTTTGGGTTAAGATGGAAGGTTTTGAAATTCATACTGCTGTGTACTAAATTTGGTACAATTTGAATTGTGGGTGAACCGATGGAGTTTGAATCCTGAAACATGGATTAAGGATCACTGCGGGGGTGTAGGATTGGGGTATGTAGGAAGTTTTGGAAATTCGTATTACTGCGTACTTAATTTGGTACAATTTGAATTGTGGGCCAACCGATAAAGTTGGAATCCTGAAACTTGGATGTACAAAATTTGATACTATTTGGATTTGTTTGAACCGATAAGTTAAGGTCGAATCATGAAATTTGGACTGATTTTCAGGAAACTTAACACACATCATTCTAGACCTAATTCAGTACTCTATGCCAAATTTCGTGCAAATCGAAAAATATATAGGGACTTTGGTACAACATTTACATTAAGTCAGACGAAAATATATATATATGGGAGCTATATCTAAATCTGGACCAATTTTCAGGAAACTTAACACACATCGTTGTAGACCACATTTTTGTATATGGCAATCTTGTTCTCTATCTGCGTAAACTACTTTGGATTGTTTTTTCAGTTGTCGACAAATTGTGCATGGGTGGCCATGTTTTCGCAGTGTCATTGTAAACTTTTATTCATTTGGTTGTAAGGGCGCAGGAAGAATTCTGTGATAGTTTTCTTTCGTCAAACAAATTTTTTGCATTCCAACAATCATTTCAAACATAACTAATGTAAATTCTTTCATATATATTTATTACAAAAAAAGCTATTTTAAATTTCCGTAAAATGCCATGGGTGGGTACCTTTGAACATGCCCATTAAACTCGAGTAAAAAACGGAGATTTTAAATTTTGGCTTCGATTTCTCAAAATTTCAAATGGGCTAATAAGATTACGAAATTAAATGTATTTTTCACCATATTAATTTTTGTTTTTAAGTCATTTTATGTTTTAATATATTTTGATCTAAATTTTTAAAATTTTGAACATTTTTTAATGAATAAATGCATTTGTGATATGTATGAAGGTGCCCCCCTCTCCCCTATATATATGTAAACAATGGTACATCATTTACATTAAATCTGACGAAAATACATATAGCTCCCATATCTAAATCTGAACCGATTTTCCCAATCTCAATAGGGTTCGTCCTTGGGCCAAACAAATGAACTGTGCTCATTGTCCATTGCTCTTAAGAAAAAAATTTAGATGATGGATTCTATCGGTTCCATGCTTCTGATACACCCACCTAAAGTTTTTTTTAAGTAGTAAAAACGATGTTAATTTGGGGTCGGTTGAACTTTTTATACCTTCCACCTTGAGGATGACAAAAAATATATTTCTAAAATTAATGGGGGATTCTAGAAGAAAACTCATGTTATGGTAGGACCTTGAACATTGCAAAAAATAGTTTAGAAAAAGATGAATAAAATCCTCAAAATATCTAATAGTGGGGCTGCCGATATTGCCGAGATTTGACAGCCAATGATAATACAATGCACCAAATTACAGCCAAATTCGGTTGAAAAATATGTCAAAAAAAATTGTGAAAATAACGATTTGAGTCAATAATAATAATTTTTAGAGGGGCGTTATGAGAATCCAAAATACCGAATTACAGTAAATTTGATTGAAAAAACGTGTTAAATAGTCCCCATATTGGGGTACCATGTTATGGGGGCTACCCTTACACGTGAGGCAATATCAAAAAAAAAAAAAAAAATAGTGCGAAAATAATAACGCAAAATACACAATACAGCCAAGTTGGTTGGAAAAATGCCAATACTGGGAGCGGGGGAGAGCTATTTATCATGATTTCGACAGACCCATATAGAAAATTTTCTTTAAGCATGCTTTTCACACTCAAATAACCCGAAATATCATATTACTGACACATCAATTGTTCAGTACATTATAAGAAAATCCAATTTTTATTGAATATTATATTCTAGGGACGACAACCCTAAAACTTCTTTTACATAACACATCCTTTAGGGCAATATCCTGATTGTCATTTACGACAAACGATTATTGTAAGACAATGTTTCTTTTATCTGACCACACCATACAACACCAAACTAATGATATGTCAGACTGTCAACCGCAATTAATTTAATCAAACAGTAGCCAGCAACAAATCCAACAACGACAACAACAACAACAGCACGACAGTAGCCTAACTTTAAAACCTCTGAACGCTCTGAGGTTAGCGCTTATTTGCCCAAAGTCAACATTACAAGCCATGAAATATGTCGAAATATTCCTTGTCTGATACAATGTTAACCGCAAATAAATGCCGCCACCATCGACATGTTGGACGGACAAGCCAAGAAAATGCACAAACAAAGCCATTTTGCAAGGCAATTTTTGTTTTTGTTGTTCGTTTCGTTTGTTTTATTTTGGGGGTCTGCAAATGTGTGAAAATTGTCAGTTTATTTCAACATCAAATAAAACAATAATAAAATTTAACGAACAATTTAAAACCAAAAACAACACAAACAAAAAACAACGCCAGTTAAGACGACGACCAAAAACAAATCAGCGATTAAGCATCTTTTAAATATTGTTTACATTGTTTTAAGTCGATTTTTTGCAGTGGCTTTTGTTTGCATTGTGGTCGTCTTCAGTAGGAGCTTGTGCCGCTTGTGGCAACCCCAACAGGGGGCCCGTCATCATCGTTACCACGCGCTCTCGCTTTAAACAGTTTTTGTCGTTCAAATATACAACAAACAAAAATAGCAACAACACGTATTTAATGTAAGTATGTATTTATGCATATATATCACGGTTGGAGGCTATGCAATAGCTATGTTGGAAATTCTAGAAGTAATGTGGCACATGGCATAATCATTTCTTCAACCATACAATATTAGATTCTTACCTTCTGAGGGGAATACAAAATAGCGAAAATCGGATGGTACGGATATATGCGGTCTTTATGATAATACATTTAAAATAGCGAAAATCGAATTTTAGCGGTATCAATATCAACAGGTAAGGTGAACACAAAATATGAGTCATTAGAGATAGCGCCACCAAGAGGACAATAGCAACACTAAATAAGCAAAGATCCCAACCTGCGTATTCTTATTACACGATTCCGACCAGTGCACCCTTAACTCGCTTGTATTGATCACTAGAGTCTGCAAAAATAGAGATACTAATGACCAAAGCGAAAATAGAATGGTACGGATATATGCGGCCCTCATCGAATTTTAGCGGTATCAATATCAACAGGCGGTATCAATGGCAACACTAAATAAGCAAAGATGCCAACCTGCGTTTTCTTATTACACGATTCTGACCAGTGCACCCTTAACTCGCTTGTATTGATCACTAGAGTCTGCAAAAATAGAGGGTACAGCGCCGGTCGAGCAAATTGATAGCTCAACATTTTGCATGACAGACAGTTCGCCAGACATCACCATTGTGGTACCAGGTCTGAACAATGACGTAACCTGGCAACCGGTCATTTCACTCGGCTCAGACCACCTTCCTATCATCGTCTTCGTCGAAAGGCCACCCAGCTATAAGAAGACCTCAAACTCTTCTAAAAATACCTTCAGATCATCTATAAAAAGACTTTCAGCTTTTCTATAAGCAGACCTCCAGCTCTTCTATAAGGAGACCTCTAGCATCTATTATAGTATCCAACTTTACAACTTCTGAACGCCGTATATTCCTGAACCATGGGAAAACTGACAGCAGCACTTTTTTAAGAAGACTTCAAGCTCTTCTATAAGCAGACCTCCAGCTCTTCTATAAGAAGATTTCCAGCTCTTCTATAAGAAGACTTCAAGCTCTTCTATAAGAAAACTTCCAGCAATTCTATATGAAGACATTTAGCTCTTCTATAAGAAGACCTCTAACTTCCTGTCATCGTCTCCGTCAATAGGCCACCCGATTTTATAACTTCTAAACGCCGCACATTCCTGAAACATGGGAAAGCTGACTGGACTGGTTTCAGAGAATTTACCAATCACCGCTTTAGAGAGATGCCTATTCGATCAGATACTCGGATAGGTGAGAGAAATTTCCGTAGAATCATAGCTACTGCTGCGCTCGCTTCATACCTTCAGATCGAATGCCCGAAATAAGACCAAAACTTTCCAGCAGAGGCAACAGTACTGGCTAAGTAGAGTAATGAGCTCCGTCGTACGACCCCCTGAACACCATGGGTCCTAAAACATACTCTTGAAGCCAACAGGAAAAAGTGGCTAGCAAGCAATTCGACATTATCACCTAAACAAGTAAATTGTGCGCAACGGTTATATCACTCTCGAATCCTGGAAGAAAGGATGACAGGACGGCTGTCATATTGAAGGACGTAACTGTGACAGACCCGAAGAGGTGTGCGTGTTACTTTAACCAATTTCATTCATTGAACACCCCGAGAGTGGCATGGCGAAAGGGAGTATACTATGTGGCATCAGTACACTCCGATCGGAAGAGGTACCACAACAATTTATGAAGCAGGACGTTGCAGATGCCATCATAAACGAAAAGTCATCCAAAGCGCTGGGGCCGAACGGAATATTCTTGGCAATTCTTAAGCAGCTGAATGAACCCGGAGTTCAGTACCTAACTTGTCGTTAACCAGCCACAAGGGTGATTGAAAGGTTACGTAAATGCCGATTGAAAGGTTACTCCTCCCATCGCTGAGAAGCAGTTTTCCAGTTGCCCAAAATCAGCATTACACGCCATTTCCGCACATGTTAGCAGAATACCTTAACAGAAAAGACCGTGCAAGCGAACAGTTATGGTCACACTTGTCCTATCGAAGGATCCTCCTGATGGCACATGTATGCGGATGATTGTACGATCATGACATCTGGTCCCATTATTGATGAGATTTGTTAGAGGTTAAACTTCTACATGCAGAGGACTTTACCAGAACAAGCCGTGCATCCGAACAGTTATGGCGGCATTTGACCTACCGAAGGCCTTCGATACCGTCAACCATTCTATGCTGTTCGAGGACATAGAGAATACAAATCTCCGACGGTGTTTGAAACGTGGAATTCAGAAACAGGAAGTTCAAACCTCGTAGAGTGAAGCAGGGAGTTTCCCAAGGATCGGTAATATCTTGTTTAACATCTACCTTGCTGAAATTACACAACCACCGGACAGCACAGATATCGTAATATATGTGGATGATTGTGCGATCATGGTTTCGGGTTCCATTATTGATGACATTTGTAAGAACTTAAACTTCTAAATAGCTAATTTCTTAAATTTTTCCATTTGTATCCGCCACAAAATCAAAAACCATGTGGATGGCTGAAATGAAGCTTCCGTTGAACATAATGTTTGTTGGAGAACTGATTCCGATCACAAACTATCCCAAGATACTGGGAGTGACGTTCCATAGCCTTTCCTAGTCGTCTGCGCAAGATACTGCTTTATGCGATATGCTGATGAATATGAAAAAGGTCCTTAAGATGCTAGGCGGCAGCACTTGTGGCGCTGACAAAGAAATTTTGTTGACCTCCTATAAAGCAATAGGTTGACACCAGCAAGTCTGAACGACATTCACACATACACAATCGCGCAGGCAGTAAAGTAATATCGTGTAAATACTAAAATCGAAGACCACGCCCATCCATCGTAGCAGAGGAGAAGCAGCTGCCTCGACAAACACGAGTAGTCTTAGCTCAACTAAGATCAGGAAGGTGCCAGCGACTCAATTCCTAATGGGCAAGACTTGACGGTTCGATACCTAACACAGTTTCTGCACCTCTTCAACTGACCAGGTAAACCGCAAGGGATTTCATTCCCCTAAGTCATGATCAAAGTGAGACCCACCTGACTAAATCGACGCAAAATAGAAAATAGGGACTCTGAGGGATATTTCGAGGTGTTGTGCAGGAAATGATAAATTTGAGCCATGGACCATTGTGGACATAGGACAATTTGGCACAAAACTAATACTGGTCCGATTAGAAAACGAGACATACAATGCTACCATTTTCTAACACAACTGTTCAAATGCATATATGTGTTTATAAATGTATGTGTGTCAATGAAGATTAGGGGAAGAAACAATTTTCGACGAAGAAAAAACCGAATACGAGTGTGGTTTTTCTTTTTCCAATTTTTTTTTTTGATAATTTAAAAATTGCATTGACATTAAATTCGACAGCATTTAGGCTGTTTAACAATGTTTAACTCTCCACAGCAGTATGGCTTACTTTGGCTAAATGTTGAATGACCAAGTGGCCAAAATAACTGTGTGCGAGTGTATGTCGGTCTGCCAAGTGTAATTGCTAGGCAAACGGGCTACCAGGTGAAGTATAAGCCGGGGCGATTTTTTTCGTTTTTTCATCTTTATGGCAATTGGCGCTGACTGCTGTTGTCGATTTAAAACCAATCGACCATTTAAGTATTTAAATATGGCTTTTCAACATAACGCCTTTTGGCCTAAACACACGGACACACACGGCACAGTTAAACAACACAGCAGTCAACGAAAACATTGATCATTTTTCTTCATTGCAGCGTTGGTTTTGTTTTTAGTTTAGCTGTTTTTTTGTACTAAGCGGTTTTGTTGTTAAACGCCGAAAAGAGAGATCGCAGTTTTTTGCAGCTTTTTTTTCTGCCTGGCTAAATTAGATAAGTATGTCTGTTGGTTTGTTTGGATGTTTATTTTTGGTCTGGTGTGGCTTAGCTGGCTGGTATCTTGTCTTGGCCATTAATTGTAGCATTTAAACATTTACACCAACCAACCGAACAACCGACCGACCGGCCAGACTCTTGTCCTCAACCAAATATTATTGTTCGTTTTGGTAGTAGTTGGCTAAATGTCAATGGTGATATATTTCGGCAGATATGTTTTACATGTCAAATAAAATTACAGAAACAACAACCACAGCACAACAACGAGATCAATTTGGCTATCATTGACCAAAAAGGCGTCGTCGCCGTCTACATGAACTCGACTAAACGGTAGCAAACTTCTCATCACTGATAGTCATTTGAGAAAATTAGTTGGTTTTCCACCAAGTATGGCCTGGACTGGCTGAGTGCTGAAGCTAAGTGCTAAAGCTAAGGTTTAATTTTACAAGTTTTCACATTTGTCTGACTGTCTTCGATTCGATGCTTTATATTTCATGGCAATGCGTTTCCGTTGATACGATATTGACCAAAATTGGTTGTACAAATTTGTACATATGTTCAAATAAAATATTTGTTTGTTTTTTTTCTTTTTTTGTTGGTATCTTATGGTATTGTTGTCTTCAGATCGCAAAATAATGGCTGGCCGAACTGGTGGACTACCTTTTTGTGTACGAGTATGTCTATGTATGGGGGATGTGAAAATAAACTTTCGTTTTTAATTGCTTTTGAGCGTGGGAATACAATTTCAGGGTCAATAAAAAAAGGGCTATTTCAGAGTGTGAAAATGTGGAATTAAGTATTTTTCACATTTGATAACGGAGGAATGTTGAATATCCACAAACGAATATTAAAAAATCTATATAAAAAACACTCAATTCCCGGTTGAGGACATTTGTTTTTGTTAAGAGAAATTTCTCAGTTCCAAGGCACTCTATTCTAAGGAACTGTTGATTTTTTAAATAGAAAATCTCTTTTTCTTGATCAAATTCGACCGGACCGCTAAATTCGACCGGATCGAAAATTGTTTACCCTCCACCAGAGGTGTATATTCAAAATACCTAAAATGGATCGAACTGCACTTAGGATAGAAAATTGGTATAGGACTTTAAAGATTACAATCGGTACAAAAATAAGGCTTATTATCTGTAAATCTGCTAAAATTTTTAGAGATCCGGATATGTGATAACACACGAAATTTACTAATGTTTGCAGGTATAAGGTATTCTGAGCATGGATCGGGTAAAAGAGGAAATAGACGATAACAACATTCCAATATCGATATCCTGTCTCTGAGGACTAAAAAGACGTACATGGCTGGAGATAGACGGATGGTATGTATTACCAAAAATATTCCTCATTCGATTTGACTTAAGACATATCATCTCAGAAAAAAAAAAACATGCACTAGCAACACAAAAATGATATAACGCTTTTCCTTTGTGTCTTTGGATCAGTGTTGAACAGAACTGAATTGATAGTAAGTGTGTGAGAGCGTAAGTGAGAGATAATAATCAAAACTAACTGACCAAAAGAGAAACGAAGAGAATGCGTATTTAGCTATAACCTATCGTACTATTTTATGCATTAGTGCTTTAGAGTTACCAGTAAAAAATTCATCACATCAAACTCAATATCTTGACCTATGGCGATTTCGTCGTTCTGGGTTCTTAATACACTCGCCAATGATTTTCAGTCTTATAAGGACGTTTTAGTGTCACAGACGCCCTCTAAGTAATCTGCAAATCGTCAATCCGTTTGTTTGTTGTAATCCCTCTAGCCTCTATTGTCCGCAGGCAGCTCCTGTTCTGGGTCCAGATTTAGACGCAGCTCCCATACATATGATACATATGTTTGTAACAGGCAAAAGGAAACGAGATAGCCCCATGGTTCCTTTTGAGGATATGCATAGCATAAATTTCTGAGTCGATTTATGCATATCCGTCCATCTGTCTGCCCATGTTAAATTGTAAACAAAGTGCAAGTCGCATTTATGATCCGATTTAGATGAAATTTGGCACAAGTCACTTATTTGGCCCAAGGACGAACCCTATTTGAATTTAAGAAAATTGGGTCAGATTCGGTAGCTACATACCGTATATAGTTACTGTCAATTTTCGAGAAAATCGGGTCAGATTTAGATATAGCTTCCATATATATTTTCGTCCGATTTTATGAAAATGGTGCACCAAAGTGCACAGAGTGTACTGAATTGAGTCTGACGTGTGTCAATTTTAGAGAAAATCGGATCATATATATATATATATATATATATATATTATAATTACGTATGTTAAGTTTCGTGAAAATCGGTTCAGATGTAGATATAGCTCATATATATATATTTTCGTCCACTTTACGTAAATTGTGCACAAAAGACGCAAAGTTTGGCCGACTGCCACACATATAATTGACCACACAATTATCGGCCCAGTCCGACTTTACTACTTTCCTTGGTAACTTTACATTGTAGCTACCTCAAAACATGGACCGATATATGCCATGTGGAATATCAAATATCCTAAGAGTACTAGCAATGTCGGTGCAACATTTCAGAGCTCTATCTGAAATATTGTGTGTATTGTGGTATAAATCTTTTTTCGAGGTTTTGCAAACGGAACGACAAATTTAATATAAAAATAGGGTTTATTTTCATACCCTAAAATTTCTGTATTTTTGATCAAAATGTTCAATCGAATTACATGTAATATGGTACTGAAATTGGTCAATATCGGCACACTATATCGGTTTGCTCCCCAAAATATTCGTATCTTGAGGAGTTTTTAAATGTTTTTCTATCCTATTGGTTGAATTTTTGTATGTTTGGAGTTAATAATTGTAATTGCATGAAAACTCCTGAATAAACACAGACCTCTAGTGTTTCATTTATTTGAAATTTTGGTTTGTTACATTTTTTTACGAAATCAATAAATCCACAAAAAAAAATTAAATATAATACTCTGCATGACATGTTTCTGCTTTAAAGACTACAGCAGCCTTAACGAAAATACTTGAATATTTGTGTTGTCTTTTATGTCGATGGTGATTTTCAATTTTTATTTTCATTAGGTCAGTCAGCAATTGATTCGATGTGGACGGCAATACTTTGAAATTTTTGGGTAGTGAAATGTTATTTTGCCAATTGTTGTTGTGTTGCTGCTGCTTATGTTGAACTCGTGGCATGAACTGTTGCCACCAAGGCAATCAACTATGAATGTGGAGTAGTAGCCAGTCAGTCAGTCGTTCACTTAATCATAGTGGGTCGTTTGAAATGCATGTACATGTCTGTGCGATTGAACACAGGTTGCATAGCTCTCAATATCGTTGATTTATTGACAAGTACTCAGAGATCATTTGCAAATAACAGATGTTTGTAGAATTTTGGTTAATGGTAGTTTATATAAGGTTGAGAGGGTTACAGGGATCACTGAGTGTCCCTTGGCAAGGGGTGCGGCTATTTTGTTTCTATTAAAAAATATTTACTTATGTCCCTTAGTCTAGAATGAGATGAATCAGGCAGGGACATAGTATTTTTAAATGGAAGTTCTGGGGATTGACTTTTTATACAAGGTATTATGTCTTTGTGGATATGTTTGTAACAGAAAAAAAGTATCGAGACAGACCCATGGTTCCTTTTGAGAATATGCATAGAATAACGTCTATGCATAACGTCTGTCCGTCCATGTATTTTTGTGAACAAAGTACAGGTCGCACTTATGATCCGATTGGATGAAATTTTGCACATGTCACTTATTTGCCCAAGAACGAACCCTATTGAAATTAGAGAAAATGGTGCACCAAACTCCCAATGTGTGTCCGATTGAGACAAAATTTTGCACAGAGTATTGAATTAGGCCCAGGTTGATGTGCCCGAAGTTTTGTATAAATCGGTTAATATTTAGATATAGTTTCGTCCGATTTTAAGTGAATGGAGCACCATACTGCCAACATTTGCCCAATTAAGACAAAATTTTACACACCGTATTGCATTAGGGCAAGATTGATGTATGCAAAGTTTTGTTGAAATCGGTTCAGATTTAGATATAGCTCTCACATATAGTTTCGTCCGATTTTATGTGAATGGAGCACCATACTGCCAATATATGCCCGATTGAGACAAATTTTGCACAGAGTATTGCATTAGGCCCAGATTGATGTAGGTGAGGTTTTGTTGAAATAGGTTCATATATGGATATATCTCTCTCATATAGTTTCATACGATTTTGGGTAAATGGTGCACAAACCTCCCAATATATGTCCGATTGAGACAACATTTTGTACAGAGTACTGCATTAGGTCTAGATTGGTGCATGCCAAGTTTTGTTGAAATCGGTTCAGATTTAGATATAACTCCTATATAAAGTTTCGTCAGATTTTATGTAAATGGAGCACCATATTGCCAATATTTGTCCGATTGAGACAAATTTTGCACAGAATATTGAATTAGGACCAGATTGATGTATGCGAAGTTCTGTTGAAATCTGTTCAAATTCTCATATAGCTCCCATATATAGTTTCCTCCGAATTTGTGTAAATGTACTATCGATGTTTGTCAGATTGAGAAAAATTTTACACAGAGTACTGAATTAGGTCTAGATTGATGCAAGTCAAATTTTGTATTGAATTTTGTGTCGAGATAAATTTTGGATAGCGCACTGTGTTGCTGCATAGAAAATGGTGAATGCCACTGTTGCTCAAAGTGGTGAAGGGTATCATATAGTCGGCCCCGTCCGACTTTTGAGCTTTCCTTTCTATAGAAAAAATTTGGTTCGATATTAAAAAGAGTTCTATATTAAAAATTGCGATCTCTGTCGTGATTTCAACAGACGACCATGGCTACATCGACATAGTATTTCATTCCGATCAAGTATGGGTGCTCAGGAGGTATGGGAAACGGATAGACAAACTTAATATACACTCCACTTTATGGCGGATGGTATAAAAACCCATTACCGCTATAATCTATTAAAAAAATTGCAGTGCAAGTGTAGAAAACAATTATCCTACACATCAGGTTAAGGAATTTTGACAAGATGGCTAAAGTCATGTTATATGACAAAATTAACACCAACTTCAACACATATGGTATTAGCCGACAACCATTTATTTATCCATTCAGCTAGCTGATAATCATGGCTAACAATTTAAAACCATATTTAAATGTGTGATGACACATTTACACATTGTCATAACCATAACGAGAGATGGACATAATAAAGAAAACTATGAAAATGGAAAAACAACAAACAAACATACAAAAAGTGGCTAAAAGACATCTGAAAGATTTGGAAAAAAAAATCTCTTCAAATGAACTATTTGCACACCAGAGGTGAAAACTATTTCTGTTCATTGATCGTAAGCCGCTTTTGGCCATTTTCATTCATGTACCTCGAACATTTTTTTGCCTTTTGGCCAACAGCAAATGCTGGTTTCTTTCTAATTTTGGTTTGAGCGGCAGATTTTGACAATTGTCAAAATTTATGGCATTACAAGGTAGGTATGCGACGACGACGACGATAGCTGTGATAATTGTGTCGTGTGTGCCGTTTGTTTGTTTGTCGCTTGTTGTTTTTAGAGGCGTTTTTGATTTTTGTCCTCCATTCATATACCGGGCAGCCAATATAATAGCCGCAATTCTTTTTTCCTAACACATTTTACACCAATTGGGATGTCCGCATTTCTATGTTTTCTATTATTTTTTGTGGTAAAATTTATGTTCCACCGAAACGATATTGGCTTAAGAGCAGAGGTGGACCTGGTGTCATTAATCATTTCCATCGAATTCTTTGAAGTCAATGTATATAGTGGAAACTTTAATGAATGAATACAATGTAGTAGTGTTGATAGGATACATGAAGAGTGGTTTTCATGTTGTCGTTTTTTTTCGGAATATATGTATGCTATTAGAACTAGTTTCCGATTTTGTTAACAAGAATGTAGTTTGATTGTAATTCGTTTTCCAAAATTTAATTCTAGCAAAGCGAAAGTTAATAAATTTTAAATGGATTAGATTTAGCTGTATTTATATTGGAGGAACTGTTATATGGGTATAGCACCCAGGATGGTCCGTTAAACAAATTTTTATATCCACCGCCATAATTCTATGTCTACCCGTCTGTCTGTTGAAATAATTATGGGGGTCACAATATTTGGAATAGAGCTTTGAAACCTTGCATATTCCTCGGTTCGACTCTTAGGATGTTTGGTAATGAAAACGGAAAAGATTGAAGCACGAATTTCAACAATAGGTTCTAATTTCAAATTAGAGGACCTCATATAGTAAAGAACTCACTGCTAAAAATTTTCAATATTGGCCAAGATTCCGTTTATAATGGGTACCAGTAGTTGAGACATTTCTCATCCTATATGCCTCCATTTTTATACCCTACACAACTATGTTGTCAGGGTATTATAGCTTTGTGCAGCCCCAAATGTTTGTAACGCCGCGAAATATTGGTCCTAGACCCACCTTTAAGTATACCGATCGTCATATCTCGACTAGCTGAGTCGATCTAGACATGTGTGTCCGTCCGTCCGTCCGTCATAATTTGTAAACACGATACAGGCCACAGTTATGGACCAAACTTCACGAAATTTTGCATGTAGGATGGGTTCTGGCCAATGAAGACCCCTACTGTTTTTGGAAAAGATCGGTTAATATTTAGGGGATGAAATGGACCAAAAACATTATTTTTGTCGGTTTTTCTGGTCGCTCCAGAGGCCGCAATTATGGCCCAAACACCGCGAATTTTTGCATGGAGAAGGGGATCGGGCCAGAGAATAAGCATGCATGTTTTGATAAAGATCGGTCAATATTTAGCGGGTCAAATGGACCCTGACTTTTGTGTGAAAAATGACAAAATTTGTATTCTATGGCATATATATTTACTCCTGGAGGATGTAGACCCCAGGAGTTGATAGCATATCCAAGAGGAGTGGTTTTCCTTTAAATTGATACCAAATATAGTGATGTATCTACTCAGATGTGGGAGTTACAGTCAAATATTTACAGGTGCTTACGTATTCAGATATTATTTAGTAACCAATTACCACATTAGAGGGAGAAATATCGCGCTGATGGCTTTGAAATTTTTCATGAAGTTCCAGTTATGGTCAAGAACAACGCCTACAATTTTCGGTGATGATCAGATTAAAATATTGGGATGAAATGGACCGAAAACATAATTTTTTGTGTGTTTTCGAGTAGAGTATAATCCGAAAATCTCAACACAAACTACCGTGAAGGTAATCTGAACAAGTAAATAGAAGGATTGTACTGAATATTCGAAAAAAGTAAGGAAGAGGTGTTGTTAACCTCTAATCGGACAAGAGGGGGCAAATATCACGAAATATTACTCAGACTCGGAATAAACATCCTCAGAAAGTTAGAGTTCGTGGTAGTTGTGTAGGGTATCGCATGGTCGGCCCCGTCCGACTATACTGCTCCGCTCACTGTTTTTTTTTTTTTTGGGGGGTGGGGGGGGTGCTCAATCAATATAGGTCCACATTTTTGTATAGGCCCCGTATAACGCAACCTCCCGAAATTCAATAATTTTGGGTAGTTTATGCACAAGTTTCAACCAAGTTGGACTCAATTTTATATTTTGGATTCTCCTTGAGTAAAAAACCTCCCTACCAAAAATGTTTAATATTCGACCAAGTTTCAGAGTAGCCTCAATCAGGGATAGTCCGTATGACGAATTTTTAGGTTTTCGACTGTCAAAAAGGTGTAAACGTCGAAAACGTCATATACCTGTATAAAATGTAATAAATGTAGAAAACGTCATTTATTCGAATATTATTACCATATACCGTTATTTTCAAAAATACATATTATTTTTACATATATCTGTCTGTTCCTTACTAAAACTAATACAAAATTCTAAACTTTTTGGAGAAAAAATTTTTGAAATTTTATATGGATTTCAGTAAAGCATACGTAAAGCATACGTAAGCATACGTAAATGATTTTAATTGAAATAGGTATTTTGTCAAAACCCTAATGGTTTTGGGTGGGTTTCCGACGTTTCTGACGTATGTAATATACGTGGAAAATGTATGTCATTTACGTCACTGTTTCTGACGGACCATCTCTGGCCTCAATACAATGTTGCCTAAATTATTCGGGATTTTGGGGTTATAAGGTACATTCTCCAATAGAATAGACTCAATTTCCATACCCTCATTCCGTCTATAAAACCTCGAAATATTCACCGGAGAACCCTCAAAATGTATATATTCACGATCACTATAAAAGTTTACGCCGATTTACGCATGGCCGTCTGTCTGCCAATCTTTTAAAATCACAACAGAGATCGCACTATTTAAGATAGGGCTCAGAAATTTTGCACAGACATTACTAGTACTCTTACAATGTTTGGTATTGCAAATGGCATACATCGGTCCACGTTTTGGTGTATCCAAATATAATGGTACTCCCCAATATGTTTGGGATTTTGGACACGTTTTCCAAAAGAATTGGCTGTAATTTGACAATATGGGTTCTCATTGTATAGAGCATATAGGTACCAAAAATTACACCACATAACAATACACCCAATATTTGGCATTCTAAGCATTTTGAACCGGGGTTTTCAAAAAAAAAAAATGGTATTGACCCAAGTTTCAGGTTAGCGTCCATATAATGTTACCCCCAATATTCGGTATTTTGGATGTATTTTTCAATAGAATTGGCTCTAATTTTGTATTTTGGGTTCTCATTGTATAGCACGCGTCCGTAGCAAAAATAATTGGGGTACCCCCCAACATTCGGTATTTTGCGGATTTTGAACATGTTTTTCAAGCCAATTTTCAGGGTAGCCACCACCAATCTTGTTCTTGGCTTGTTAAAGATAATAGGTTGTGCAAAGTTTGGTTCAAATCGGACATTCGCCTGATATTATTGGATGTATAAATATTGAAAATTTTTGCCCACTGTGGGGGAGGTACCTGAAAGAGTGGACCGATGGGTTCCATCTTCATATTTGATCTAGGCTTGGTAGAGATTATATTTTGTACAGAGGTGGTTTCAAATCGGACATTCCATTCGCCTGATATTATTGGATTTATAAATATTGAAAATGTTTACCCACTGTGGGGGAGGTACCTGAAGGAGTGGACCAATGGGTTCCATCTTCATACTTGATCTAGGCTTGGTATAGAAAATCTTTTGTACAGAGTTTGGTTCAAACCGGACATTCCATATTGGATTTATAAATATAAAAGATTTTGACCCTCTAGGTCTCAACTTCCTACACAACCTAGGCTTGGAAATGGTAATAAGTTGTACAAAGTCTCGTTAAAATCGGATAGTCTGTTTGCATGTTATTTTACATTTATTTTTTAGCACATTTTGTGGGGGAGGCACTAGAAGAAGTGGACCGATCTTCGAACTTAATCTAAGTTTGAAAAAAATATTAAGATTAGCAAAGTTTGGTTTAAATCGATTATTTCCTGCGAGAGTTATCCTGCCAGCCGGACAGACGGACAACGGACGAATATGTGTAAATCGATTTTAAATTTTCTGAAACTGATTTGGTCCAAAGATACATGGGGTAAAAAATCAATATTTCGATGAGGTACATATTCACCGTATCGAAGTGTATATAACCTCATTAGCAATAAGGCTGAGGGTATAAAAAAAATTAAACATTGATCTCCCTTTTATTATAGCCCCATATAACGGTAGCCCCACTATCAGATATTTTGATAATTTTAATAATTCTTTTCTCACGAATTTTTCGGTATGTTTAAGGTCCTATCATAACATGAGTTTTCTCCTAGGAGCCACCATTATTTTTAGATATTTTGTCATGGTGGAGGGTATAAAAACTTCGAGCGGGCCGAAATTAACATCGTTTTTACTTGCCTGTATTATGAAAGTTTCATCCACATTTTCCCATGATAGTGGCTGTCATTTGGCATTTCCTGTCGGATATGGGAGGAAAAACATATTTTTCCCGGAAAATTGTCAATATAGGTTCAAGTTTTGATCTAGTCCACATCATTAAGTTTTAGTCAAATTTGCTCATCGAAGTGACGATAATATAGCATATTGGATTCCTGGTGTTTCGAAAAATTATTCAATATAGGTCAATGTTTTAAAATGGTCCATATGCTGATGTCCGGATTAATTTTTGGTGTGATGGAGTTTTTGGAGTTTGGAAAATTATTTTTCCAGAGCTTGAACAACCTACTATCGCATAATGCAATAACATGGTCCCCATATAAAGGTTCCGACTAATTGAAGAAATTTAACAACTTTTTCACTTATTTGTGTTAAAATATTATTTTCAGGTGGCTTTTCGATTTGTACATGTTAAAAGAAATCTGAATAATTCCTCCTTTGTTTTTATTATTATTAACTATTTTAATAAACATCCTCAATAACTTCAAAGGAAACACAACTGTAATAAATTTCCATTATAACTACATGAATGGCCATAACCCTATATTAATAAGTTTTGTAAGATATTCCACGCACACGATCGGTATAATCGCACCTTTACAAAACGCAGAAAATCGATTAGGGCCTAAGGCTTTTTTCGGCGGTATAAAATATGTTTTATTTCGCTTTTCTTTGCACTGGGCAGCAGAAAAAGTCCAAATGTGTTGTTGTGGTGGTTTTTGTGGTCGACTGTTGGTTGGCCGCTTGGTCTGTCGGTCATGTAGATAACTTGCCCACTGGCAATTCCGCCATCATAAAGGAACGACATCGAAACAAAATGTTGCCCATTACTAAAGGTTAATTAAAACAAAAGTTTTATAAATGTTTGGTGGGCCAAAAGATATATACACAATCCAACAAACAAACAGATTTGCACCGTAACGCAGGAACAACAAAACATGCAACAACACTTGCCGGCGATAGATACAATAAATTGTGCAACATTGTCGGGAGTTAAATAACTTTAACTTAAATGGCCAAAAGCTTTTAACCAAAAACACCCTGAACAGTATCGAAAAGTAACAACAGCAACAACAACATTGTGTGTTACTTCTATGTATTTTTGCCGGCCTTAGACGACAACCAACAGCTAACTTCCTTTGTTTTTGTTGTTGTTTGATCCTAATGTTGTTGGCTGGTGTTTGCCTGTGTGTGTCTGTTTATGTTGTTACGGCCACCAGGCGAACAACAAACAAACAGTCTATGGGAAAATTATGCAAATTGGCCATTGGTTGGCGAACTCGGTTAGCGAACAAAATAAATACAAGAAACGCACGTTAAAGTAATTAACACTAAGTTTAACATCGACCGAATGAACGAAGACACCGAATGCATTTAATTAATGTTATTTTCGACATATCCATTGGTTTTGTTGTTTATTTAGCTAACTAACAGGTGTGGTTAATAAAATAGTTTTGTATGCAACAACAATTTAAGGGTGCAACAATGAATAAAGTTCAAATTTATGTAGGAATTTTTTTAATAAAATTAACAACAAAGTAACAATGTCTAAAATTTAGCAGATATATCAACAAATTACTGCAATACCAACAACACACACAGTGAGAACCGAATTAGAGGCAATTTGCCTAAGAAGTGCGCAAAATACCTACTGCAGCTATATTGATATCGATGATTGCTTCAAATTCGGTTGGAAAAACGTGTCGAAATCTCCAATATATGGAATAATGGAGAGTACCATTATATGGAGGATATACCAACTGGTGGACCGATATCTTAGTTAGTCAATGCCAAATATCCTAGAAGTGTAACAATGTATGTGCAAAGCTCCATCATAAATATTGTGAGCACGGTCGTGATTTCAACAGGCGAACATGCATAAATCGGCAATATTGCTAATTTTTTAAGATTCCATTTTCAAAAAATCGGTTTTTTATACCCTCCACCATAGTATGGACATTATATTAATTTTGTTTTTAACTCATCCAAATATTCATTTCCGTCCCTACAAAGTGTATATCACTAATTCCACAAAAAGGTCAACCACATTCGCTTTAATTTGGTGCATTGGTTTTTATTTGGTACCAAATTATAAATCTTGATTCACATTTTCTGGTAGCCCCCATATAACGGCAATCCCCAATTGTCGGTTCTGGGGTTCTTCAACCAAATTTGCTACAATTTTGTAGTTTGTTGTCGTATATGGTAACAAATCTTTCTCTAAAAAATTATTTATGTTCCCCTTTTTTGGGGATAGTCCTTTATAATCCACTTTTTATACCCTCCACCATAGTATGAAGGGTATATGAATTTTGTTTTTCCGTCTGTTATAATCACTCTAGCGTCTAAACGAATTGCATATAGTCTTCTTTTGTCTGCATGCAGGTCAAGTTCGAAGATGGGCTATATAGGACCACGTTTAGGCATAGCTCCCATATAAGAGTACCCCCTAATTTGCGGTATTTTGGATTTTAATCGAATTCGCTGAAATTTGATACTTTCGGTTATTATTGAGTATCACATTTCTCCACTAAAAACCAGTGAGCGGAGCAGTATAGTCGGACGAGACCGACCATACGATACCCTACACAACTACCACGGGACTCTAACTTTCTGCGGATTTTTATTCCGAGCCTGGGGAATATTTCGTAATACTTGCACCCTCTTGCCCGATTAGAGATCAAAAGCTCTTCGTTACACTGACATATTTTCCGAATAGTTATAATATTCGGTACATGTCCACATTCCATTCCCAGTGGGTTGTGTTGTGATGTTCGTCTTATAATTGTGGCCTATATCGAAAAAACACAAAAAATTAAGTTTTCGGTACACTTTATCCCAAAATTATTATCTGATCATCACCGAAAATTATAGGCGTTGGTCTTGACCATAACTGGAACCTAATGGAACACTTCAAAGCGATCAGCGCTATATTTCCGCCCTCTAGTGTGGTAATGGATTACTAAATGATATCTGAATACGTAAGCACCTGTAAATATTTAAGTGCAACTCTGAGTACATACGACAATATAATTGGTATCAATTTAAAGGTCAATCACTCCTCTTGGATATACTGTCAACTTCTCGGGTCTATGTCCTTCAGGGGCAAATATATACACCATATAATACAAATTTTGTAATTTTTCACACAAAAGTCAGGGTCCATTTGACCCGCTAAATATTGACCTATCTTTATCAAAACTGGCATGCTTATTCTTTAGCCCGATCCCTTTCTCTATGTAAAATTTCGCGATGTTTGGACCATAATTGCGGCCACTGGAGCAACCAGAAAAACGGACAAAAATTAAGTATTTGGTCCATTTTATCCCCTAAATATAACCCGATCTTTACCAAAATCAATAGGGGTCTTCATTGGCCGGAACCCATCCTACATGCCAAATTTCGTGAAGATTGGCCAGTAACTGTTGGTCAATAACTTTTGGGGCTGCACAAAGCTATAATACCCTAACAACATAGTTGTTAGGGGAATAATTATAAACATATGTCCACTTTTTCCGGTAATCCCCATATAACGGTGCCTCCACATTTTCAGCTTTTGGGGGGTTTTGACCACATTCTTCTACCGTATTGGCTGTAATTTAGTATTTTCAGTTCTTAATAGATACTAAATATCTCCACAAAAAATTATGGATATATGTCATTTTTTGGATAGCCCCCACTTTTCGGTATTTTGAGGTTCTTGAGCGCGTTTTTCAACCGAATTCGCTGTAATTTAGTATTTTGTGGTCATATATGGTAACAAATCTCCTTACCAAAAATAATTATTAATTTATTTTCAACCCCTAGTCCCCATATAAACCCCTTTTAATATTAAAAGTTACCTGATTTGTTCCTTGTCCTAATATGGGCATATTCTATCATAGTATGGGTGATATTCTTTACCCGAAATTGTCAGTTTTTACTCTACAAAGTGTGGAATTCTGACACGATTTAGTCATCTGTTGTAATCATTCCGCCTTCCAAGGATATTGTGATAAAAAACTCGAACCTGACGATTATAAAATAGATGCAGCATTTAGGCATCTACCCATATAATGATACCTCCTGAAGGAAGGTATTGAGATACAACACTAAAATATTGGGTTCGAAATTGAGCTATTTCGGTCATTTATTAGGCATAGCCCCTCTTATAATGATAACCCCAAATATTCGCTGAATCCTAGCTATGTAATCAATATTGGTCCCCCTTTATTCATAGCCTCATATAGCTTTCCAGCAGTTTGAGGATTTTATACACATCGTTCAGTCTGCCATGCGTAATCAATATCGGTTCACTTTTGGGGTTTTCAGATTTTATGAAAAATACAGATTAAAAATCGTTGAAATTTGTATTTGTTTACATAAATCGACTTGTAGAACTGGCGATATAAAAAGCAAGAACGTAAGGTTCGATAATTAACTGTAGCCCGCATTTAGGCCTAGCCCTAGCCCCTGTGTGGGAGGTACCAGAAGGAGTGGACGATATGCCCCATCTTCGAACTTGAACTATCTTTGGAAGAAATAATAAGATGAGCAAAGTTTGGATTAAATCTAAATTTTCTGAAACTGATTAGTCCAAAGAAACATGGGCTCTAGAACCATGAGGCACATTTCCACCAAAGTGTATACACTCTCATTAGCCATAAGCTTGAGGGCATGAATATCCATTAAAAATTTCTGAAATTTGTATTTGGTTTACATATATGGTTTACATAATTGGTTTGTAGAAATGTCAGTATAGGTCCACTTTTTGGTATGTTCCCTATATTTTCATTTCAAGTACCTATAGGTATATCTATGGTGGAGGGTATCTAAAGTTCGGCCCGGACAAACATAACGCCTTTTCACTTGGTAACATTTAGCATGAACAAATTTTTAGGTTCGAAGTTGAGCTATATTGGTCCTCAATTAAGCATAGCATCTCCCGCTTTAGGTGTAGGCTCCAGACTACAAGCATCCACGCCACCCCCCAAAATAAAATCCTTTGTACTTTGGTGATGGTCTCATATAACATGGCCCTGTCAATTGCAGTACTTTGAGGATTTTTTACACATATTGCCTTACTGAACAGTTGTACAGTTGTCAAATTTGACAATTGTAGGTTCTAGAAGGGTAAAAACCTACACGAAGTCCAATCAATTTTATGAAATAGCTATCATATGAAGGACTTAACCAATTTTCATATGTTAAAGTTCTAGCTGATTTTTCAACTATATGGAAATGGCATAAAAACCTCTCGGAAAAGAAATTGCAAAATACGTCCATGTTTTAACACGACTTGCATATAAGGGTGAAATGCGAATTTATTTATTTTATTTATTTATATCTTTATATTGGAAACAATTTTAATTCATACTTACTGATTAAAATTTGGATCTTTACTTACCTGAAAAGAAAAGAGAAATTACGTATATGAAATTTTGAATGCAATATGGACTATAGGTATATTATTTTCATGACCACATTTCTGTAGAGGGTATTTATATAACCTTTCTGTGGCATGATTGTAAGAGTAGATAAAATTATTCGAAGTCAAAATTTAATATTTTTATATTGTTGCATACTTTTAGGCAATAATTTCTCGTTAGATATACATCGAAATAAAATGTCACATATATAGAGAAGCTTTGACACGACTTCTATTTGTCGTTTTATGTCTGACTAATTGAGAATATTTCTAATAACTGCCCACTGGAACTCTATCAAAGTTTCCTACAAATACCCCTACACATTAAAACCATAAAAATTTAAACTTTTACTTTCCCGCTAGCTGTAAAATATTATGCTATTAATTCGATCACACTTGTAATGTGTGTTAAAAAATGTATCTCTTTCGTAGCTCATCAGTTACAGAATACATGGGTCATTTGATAAAAATTGACCAAAAAAGTTTGGGCGAAAATGCACAATACACGGAAAGAAATAAACAACAACAACAAAAACTCACAAGGTTTCATTACCAAATTTGACCAACATTTCTGTTGTAGTTTGTCCTCAAACTACAACACATTAAGTGTGGTGGAAAAAAGTTGCCAAAACTTTCACTCTTCTTTTTTCCTGTTGCATTTTAAACATTAGTTTCCCTCTCGTTCGAAATGCAAAAAAAGGCAAAAGGAAAAAATCTCTGCTCCACCACATAATATTGGGACAGGCTTTAATTCACTATGTTTTTTTTTCAATTTCCAGAAATAATCTAAAAGTATATACACCCAGATCGACCTTCTTACCTCCCTCCCAACATGTGATGACGATGATGAGGATCATCGGGAGACATCATCACCAGCATCACCATCTATCTCCTAACATACGTTTATTTTCTTTTCCATTCAAACATAACATCCGGTGATGAGGAAAATTTCAACCAAACCAACCAGAAGTTTGGGTTGGTGACCAACAGACGACGACGACAACAACGACACCGATGGCACACATGACAATTCCAGAGACAAAAAAAGAAAAAAAAAAACAGAAACTCAAATAACAAACAAACATCATCATATCATTCATTGTCCGATTGTTTATTTGAATGTTTACAGACTGGATTAAACTGAGATTTTCATTTTTTTTTCTGTTTGATTTGGTGTTCGGAGAAGTGGAACAAATGTGCATGCATCGGTCGTCGTTCCAATGCCAGAAACCTCACTTAACTCTAATGACCATGGTTCACGAATTTTATGTTAAACATTGGGAGGGAGTTTTGTGACCGAAAAGCCGAAACATATTTCAAAATCGAAAAGGGGAAAAAACGGAATTAAGTTCATTAGATGTTGGTGGTTAGGAAACATGAAAATGGACATTGGGTGTCATGTTGGCAAATTAAAAAAAGGACAATGATGTAGAACATGAAAGCCAGCAATGTCATTCGCTGTGAGATTCATAGTTTGTTATACGTCAAAGTAACAAAAAAAGTAATTCATTTTGATATTTTGACACATTAAATATTCTTGGAGGTTAGTTTTAGAGTAAATCTAATCTGATCTCTGTTATAGTAAGGGACAAATCGGCTCGGATTTATATTTCAGGGAAAGAAAGAAGTTATGCCGTTAACCATGACCAAGTTAACATGTAAATATTTGGTTAAGTTTGGCTCGGCCGAACTTTTTATACCTTTCAACCTGGGTGGGAACTTAAACAAAGTGAAAATTAGACGGAATGGGGTATTTTAAAATAGTAACCCATATTGAAAAATTCCTGGGAGAAGTTTTATGTCAACAAGAACCCAATATGCCAAATTATAGTCACATCGATGAGAATAGTCGATTAAAAACGTAATAATATCGAAAATATTTTTATGCATCCATTACAATGGTAATAAGCGGTAATAAAGCTTTCAAAATATGACAATGGGACATTAATTTTATATGGGTGCTATGCCAAAACATGGGCCTGAAAACATTCTGAGCTTGGGCACTATTGATCGATTAGAGGTCATTTTCTTTACACTGACATATTTTCCGTATATTTTTAATATTTAGTACATCCCTTCTAAATACTTGTCCAGATTGTCTACGCCCAAGGTTGTGTTGTGATGTTGGGCTTATAATTGTGGCCCATAGATCGACTCAAAAAACACACACAAAATAAGTTTTCGGTCCACTTCATCCCAAAATGATTATCTGATCATCACCGAAAATTATAGGCGTTGTCCTTGACTATAACTTGAAAATTTTAAAGAGATCAGCTCTATATTTCCGCCCTCTAGTGTGGTAATGGGCTATTAAATAATATCTGAATACGCAAGCACCTGTAAATATTTAAGTGTAATTCCTAAGTGACTGTAATTTGACGAAGTGAATGTAATTTGACATTTTGGGTTGATGAAGATGCCATTGGTCACATATCAATTTAAAAGTCAACCACTCCGCTTGGATATACTATGAACTTCTCTTTTCTATGTCCTTCAGGGGTAAATATATACGCCATAGAATACAAATTTGGTATTTCTTCGCACAAAAGTCAGGGTCCATTTAACCCGATCGATTCAGCTAGTCGAGATATGACGATCGGTATACTTAAAAGTGGGTCTAGGACCAATATTTCGCGGCGTTACAAACTTTTTGGGCTGCAGAAAACTATAATACCATGACAACATTGTTGTGTAGGGACCTTTATGTGGGGGATATCTCAAAACTTGAACATATATAGACAATTTTCCGCAAAAATGAGTTTTGTCTCCTAATGACAAACCAAAATATCAAATTACAGGCCCAACAACCTCCAATTACCGCAAAATCAGAGTGTACCATTACATCGTATCGGATTTGATCGATTTTATTAATTTTTGGTAAGGAGATAAAACCCAATGAGAAACGAAACACGTAAAAAAATTATACCTTTACCCGTGAGCATGGCAATGAAAATATCTAAAATGTATGGGGGCTCCTAGGGCTATAATAAAATAGGATGAATATTGATATTTTTAATAGTAAGAATATTTACAGCCAACGAGAATACAAAAATCCAAATTACAGCCAATTCGGATGAAAAACGTGCCAAATACCCATATTAGGGATCAACTCTTAAAAGTTTTTTTTATGCGCAAATGTGCTATTCAATGAGTGTATTATGTCTTTATGCATATGTTTGTACCATGCAAAATGAAACGAGATGGACACATGGTTCCTTTTGAGAATATGCATAAAATAACTTTCTGACTCGATTTATGCATGTCCGTCCGTCTGTAGATGTTAAATTGTAAAAAAGGTACAGGCCGCATTTTATGTAAATGGTGCACCAAAGTCCCTACATGTCTTCCGATTTGCACGAATTTGTGTGCAGTGTCTGAATTGAGTCTAGAATGGCGTGTGTCAATGTTCGTGAAAATCGGGTCAGATTTAGATATGGTTAGTCCGTGGAGAGTGTCATTTACCAAGAATTGTCTCCGAAGGCATGTAAATGCTGGGCAATGGCATAGGAAATGTTCCAGCGTTTCACTATCTTCCCCACGCACACGTTACTTCCTTCGCATCCAATCTTGAGTAGATGTGCCTTTAGGCCGAGATGTCCCGTCAGAACTCCCGTCAGTCGGCTTATTTCTTTTTTGTTAGCGATAGGATTTGCTTAGTTTTGTCTTCACTTGGGTCACCCCATAAGATTTTGGTGATTTTTCCTGTCCCCTCATTATCCCAAAGGGTTTTGTGGGTCTCATGTGCCCATTTCCTCATTTCTTGGCGTGTTTCGCTAAAGTGTTTGGCGGTATACACCTCTATTGTGGGTAGTGCAATGGCACTCCTGGCTAGTTAATTTCCTATCTCGTTGCCTATGATTCCTTGGTGACCAGGTGCCCATATAATTCGTACATGTCCTTGTTGTGAGAAATCATTAATGGTTTTTGTACACTCCAGTACAGTTTTGGATTTAACTGTTCTGGAAGATATTGCATTTATAGCTTCCTTGCTGTCCGTAATAATATTTACTGTATTTTGTCTTTGGTTTGAAACTAACCAGTTAAGACACTCTGTTATAGCTTGAACCTCCGCCTGTAAGATCGTGCTGTGATCTGTAAGACGAAGAGAAATTTCGGTACCCGGTTCTTCGATAAAAATTCCCAGTCCAGTTTTTCCTCCTAGTCGAGAGCCATCAGTGTAGCAACAGTTATCAGGCGGCATCTTAACTAGTGTTCCGCTATTCCATTGTTTTCAATCTGGTATTATAGTTTCGCACCGTGTCACTACTCTCGATTCAGGTATACGGTCTGAATCAAAGATATTGAAATCTTTGAATCTCTGATTCAGATTTAGATATAGCTCCCATATATGTTTTCGTCCGATTTTATGTAAATGGAGCATTAAAGTCCTTATACATGTTTCGATTTGGACGAAATTTTGCATAGTGTGTTGAATTGAGTCTAGAATGATGTGTACTAAGTTTCGTGAAAATCGGGTCAGATTTAGATATAGCTCCCATATACATATGTTTTCGTCCGATTTTTAGTTCTGTTTGTTGTTTTGTTCCTTATACATGTTTCGATTTGGACGAAATTTTGCATAGTGTATTGAATTGAGTCTAGAATGATGTGTGCTAAGTTTTGTGAAAATCGGTTCAGATTTAAATATAGCTCCCATATATATTTTCGTCAGATTTAATGTAAAGTCCCTATATATATACCAAAGTCCCTGTATATCTTTCGATTTGCACGAACTTTTGCATAGTGTACTGAAGTGAGTCTAGAATGACATATGTTAGGTTTCGAGAAAATTGGGTCAGATTAAGATGTAGCTCCCATATATATTTTCGTCCGATTTTATGTAAAGGGCGCACCAAAGTCCCTATATATCTTCCGATTTGCACGAAATTGGCATAGCGTACTGAATTAAGCCTGGAATGACTTGCACGAAATTTGGCATATCGTACTGAATTAGGTCTAAAGTTATGTGTATTAAGTTTCGTGAATATCGGTTCAGATTTAGATATAGCTACCATATATAGTATTGTCCGATTTTAAGTAAATGGTGCACCAAAGACCCAATGTTAGGCCGATTGCCACACAATTGTGCACAACGTACTGAAGTTAGTATAACGTAAGGTGAGGGATGTTTCATTGAAATAGGTTCAGATTTAGATATAGCTGCCATATATAGTTTCATCCGATTTTACATCAAAGACCGAAAGTTAAACCGATTGACACAAATTTTGTACAACGAACTGAAGTTAGCATAACATAACGGGAAGGAAGTTTCATTGAAATTGGTTCAGGTTTAGATATAGTTTCCATATATAGTTTCGTACTATTTTAATTTAATGGTGCACCAGAACACAAAAAATTGTTGTCAGATTCACGCGAAATTTTACACAACGTACAAATTGAGTAGAGGATGACATAGTTTCAGAGCTCTATCTTAAATATTGCGATAAATGTCGTGATTTCAACAGACAGACGAATATGCTTAAATCGACATATAATTTTATTCTATTCAAGAATGTATATTCTTTGTGGAGTATCCGGCATAATATTGCGAAAATTTAAAAATTCCAAGTCATCTTCGCACTCATCACTATGCAACTCCTTAACATAGCTCGTTAATGTGTTAACCTATGAACTTCGAGAAGTTCATTTCAACCGTGTATTTATTTCCAATATTTGACCTGTGTACTATTTTTATTATATCTAAGCTCATAAAAAACATTTCTGCTAATATTTATATGTGGGTATATAGTATCATAACTCAATGCGTAACTATAGTCGCATTATTTGCTGGTTAATTTTTTGTTAAATATTCCTTCATGCAGAAAATAATCTACAAAAGTCATGAAGAAAAAAGAAAAATAAAACCAATGATCCATTACAATCGTAAACAGATGGATTTTTCACAAAAATGACATTGATTAATGACAAATTAAATGAAACACTTTAAGCGAGCCACAATTTATGGCAATGGCACACAACAACAACAACAACATCAGTGAGTGGGTGTGGGTAATACGCCAGATCTCGGTAATGGTAATACAGGTCATGTTCACATTGTGAACGGTGATGATAAGCCATGCAGAAGAAAGTTCGATAAAAAAAAACCCAGCACATATGTTGTGCACTCCACTTCAAATACAACAAAAGCAAATAAATTGAAAAATAAGTTACAACAATAACAACAAAAACTTTTGCAACAATGAAAGAAAGAACTATTTTGTAACTAAGGACCAACGGGTGCCATCATTACATCTGCAGATTGTCTATGCAAAGGGGTCACACTCCTATGAAAACCCCAGCCCACATTTTTCGAATAATTGTTCCATCAACATTCTTTTGAAGTCGAACAAAAAATACGATCGACAGCAAATTGCAATCACTGGTCTTCACTAATGCGGACGGTGTCGCCGTTCCCGTCTACATCATCCACATCAATGATGTGGTGGTGATCAATTGTTCGATGTCATTCAACGCATCATTGCTGTTTTGAGTTGCTGCTGCTGTTGTTGTAAAACCAACCCAGAACACTTCAATTGACAACAAGAGCACCACCAACAGCAACAACAGCAGGCCCACCATAGAAATGTTGCACACACATATGGAACTGTGCAAAGTATAATGGCGTAAAGTGCTGGCAAGCGTTCGTTTTAATGATTTCAATAACAGCGAACAAATTCAATTTAAATTTTTAACAATAACCTAACTCGCAAGAGAATGTAGAATAAAAAATGCGAGGAACAAGAACAACATTATAATAACGATACAAAAGCCAAGCGAACGAACGTATTGAAGAAGGGAGTTCTTTCTCTCCAAATACATTTTACTTTTCTACACAATCATTGTCTATTTGAAAAAAATTAATGCAAAAATGTGCGTTGGTTTTTCTTCTTTTTTACATTTAACAAAAAACACCTTCAAAATTGTAAAAAAGTGTAGCAGTGACTGTGAATGTACGTCGTAGCCTTGCACAACCCAGCTAGTTATAATAAAGAAATAAAAAAAAAATCATCCAAGCATTTCATTATGAAGGCCAAAGTGAAAATGGCTGTATGGGACATTAAACACTATGCTGTTTTGTTAGAATAGAGTACAACATTGATATAAGGCTATCCGAATATTTCGAAAAATGCTAGATGAGAAGTATCAACATAGAACAACATCTGGAAATATTTTTTTCATCCTAAGAGAGCATGGAATGACAAATTACTGCCACTTTGATGGGGAAACTTAGAATATACTAAAAGCCGGACGGGGACCTTTGTATGAGGGCCATGTCAAAACATAACAAATGAAAACGTTGTTTAGCTCGGGGACGAGCGTTTTATGCTTTCCACTATGTGCTTTCTAAACTTCCAAAAAAATGCCGGGAATTTTCATTTCTTGAAAGTTTGCGACCTTGTTATGAACTAATAGATTACAGCCACTTTAGAGGCAAAATGCAGATAAATCCCACGAAATGGCTAAAATTGGAGTGATCTATTTCAAAATATGGATCTATATTGATCATTCCAAATATCCGGAATGATCTATATATGAACTATGATCACTCCAAAAACACGAAATTATCTATATATTAACCAACGAATGAATTATCGAAAATATATACGGGAGCTATATGAAATCCTTAAAAGCTTTACTCTGGTCTCAATTCGGACGAAAATAAAAATTAGCTACATAAGTTTTAAAATATTAGGTTGGGGAAAAAGAAATCCATTAGGCCGGCCGTCGAAAATGTCGAAATCGGAGAAATGATCGAAATTGACCTGCATGTTAGCAATCGTATCATCGCCCCGGAGCTAAAAATCTTCCAATCTGCTTTAAACCATTTACACAAAGCAGGATTCAACCAGTGAGCGGAGCAGTATAGTCGGACGGGGCCGACCATATAATACCCTACACAAGTTCCACGAAAATCTAATTTTGCATTATTTGCACCCTCTTGAAACCCGACTAAAGGTCAACAAATATTACAAATATTCAGCAGACGAGGGCTGTACTTGTCCAGATTCTCTTTACCGTGAGTTATGTTATGATGTTGGGTTTTCAATTGTGGCCTATAGATGGACTCAAAAAAAAAAAACAAATAATAAATAAATAACACAAAAGGTTAAGTTTTCGGTCCACTTCATCCCAAAATTAGTATCTGATCATCACCGGAAATTATAGGCGTTGTCCTTGATCATAACTGGAATTTCATGAAAATTTTCAAAGCTATCAGTGCTATATTTCCGCCCTCTAGTGTGGTTTTGGGTTACTAAATAATGTCTGAATACGTCAGCAACTGTAAATATTTAAGTGTAACTCCCACATCTGAGTACATACGACCATATAATTGGTATCAATTTAAAGGTCAACCACTCCTTTTGAACATACTATCAACTTTTTGCGTCTAGGTCCTTCAGGGGCAAACATATACGCCATAAAATACAAATTTTGTTATTTTTCACACAAAAGTCAGGGTCCATTTGACCCGCTAAATATTGATCGATTTTTATCAAAACAGACATGCTTATTCTTTGGCCCGATCCCCTTCTCCATGCAAAAATTCGCGGTATTTGGGCCACAATTGCGGCCTCTGGAGCGACCAAAAACCCGATAAAAATAAAGTTTTTGGTCCATTTCATCCCCTAAATATTAACCGATCTTTTCCAAAAACAATAGGGGTCTTCATTGGCCAGAACCCATTCTACATGCAAAATTTCGTGAAGATTGGTCCATAACTGTGGCCTGTATCGTGTTTACAAATTTATAATGGACAGACGGACGGACGCACACACATGTCTAGATCGACTCAGCTTGTCGAGATATGACGATCGGTATACTTAAAGGTGGGTCTAGGACCAATATTTCGCGGCGATACAAACTTTTGGGGCTGCACAATGCTATAATACCCTGACAACATAGTTGTGTAGGGTATAAAAATAAGCTCAATGTTTGGATGCCACACCAATTAAAAAAATAGTATATATCGAATTGCCATCAGCGAAACCTTGGCCAAACGGAATAAGATAGACCCATTTCTTAAACGGATGGTGACTGGAGATGAGAAATGTGTCACATACGATAAACCTGTGCGAGGACGATCGTTGTCAAAGAGTGTTGAAGCAGCTCAAACGATGGTGAGTTGCTTCCATATGGCCAAACACTAAATTCTGATCTCGATTATCAACAACTGCACCGTTTGAACATAGCAATTGACAAGAAACGGCAGAATTGGCCAACAGGAGAAATGTCGTAATCCACCAGGACAACGCTAGGCCACACACATCTACAGTGACTCGCCAGAAACTTCGAGAGCTTGGATGGAAAGTTTTAATGCACCAATCGATTATTATATTTTTCTTGCATTGCAAAATTTCTTTAATGATAAAAAATTGGTATCTAGGGAGGATTGTGAAAATCGACTACTATAGTTTTTTTTTGCAAATACAGAACAGGACTTCTATGAGAGAGGCATTATGAAGTTACCTTTAAAATGGGAACAAATCATACAACAAAACGGTGCATATTTGGCCCAAATCGGACATTCCGAAGCATGTTAAATAAAATCCTATATTTGATATAAATATAATTGATTTCTTTTTCCCCAACCAATATATATTGAATTAAGTCGGTACGCAGTGCAATTGGACAAAATTTGGGCGATCGTTATACCATTTAAATAAATTAATATCTAAATCTCAAAAAGTCAAGACGGGCTGATATGCACAAATCTACTAAGAAAACCAGTAAGGAAAGTAGTAAAGTCGGAGTGGGCCTACTAATGATTCCCTTCACAACTTTGGGTACATTCTACATAGGTATCCTAACAGACGTCGTCTTTTCGAGGGAACATTGACATAAAATTGAATGAAATTAAATTAAATATGTGATCTTTATCTATATGTAAACCGAATAACATCAATACATACATATGCCATTCGGCAGATTTATAGTTGTTTGCGTACAATGGAAATTGAAAATTATGGAAATCGGTTTAAAACTAACTTGATACACTCTATTTGATACGCCGAACTGTTCAAAATTTAATCTCAATCAGATATACGTTCGAAAAATATACGTAAGCTATGTCTGCATCTGCACCAATGTCAACAAAACGCATTAAAGTTATTTTGGTTTCAATTAGTTAGGTTGCGTAAAATTTCGTGACAATCGGACAAACATTAAAAGTTTTGTGCCTCATTAACCTAAAATTGCGTGTGCCAAATTTCGTGTAAATCGAAAGATATATATTGACTTTGGTGCACCATTTACATTAAATCGGAAGAAACTATATATGGGAGCTATATTTAAATCTGAAACGATTTTCACGAAACTAAACACACATCATTCTAGACTCAATTCGGTACGCTATGTCAAATTTCGTGCAAATGGAAAAATATATAAGGGATTTTTGTACCATTTACATTAAATCGGACGAAAATTTATGAAGGAACTATATATCAAAAACAGAACCGATTTTCACTAAACTTACCACACATTATTCTAGACTCAATTCAGTACGCTGCGCCAAATTTCGTGCAAATTGAAAGGTATATAGGACTTTGGTGCGCCATTTACAATAAATCGGACGAAAATATATATGTGAGCTATATTTAAATCTGAATCGATTTTTCCCAATTTCAATAGGGTTCATCCTTCAGGCAAATAAATGAGATGTGCCCATTTTCATTCAATTCGGATCATAAATGGAACCTGCACTTTGTATGCAATTTAACGCGAACAGAGAGACGGACGGAAGGACATGCATAAGTCGACTGATAATGTGATTCCATGCATTTTCTCAAAAGAAACCATGTGTCTATGTCGCAGATCTCGCAAATATACATAAAATTACCCTTTTGGAGATATTGACTAAGACTTACTATGTACATTTATATGTTGGCTATAAGAAATCGTGGACATACGCTGACAAATTCATGCATGAACATTGTCCTAAATTTCAGTCAATTTAGTTGAAACCCACTGAGCGGAGCAGTATTGTCTGTATTTTTATTCCGAGTCTGGGCAATATTTCGTTATAGTTGCATTCTTGCCCGATTAGAGGTCAACAGCGCATGTTCCTTAGACTTACATATTTTCCGAATATTACTAACATTCAGTACAGTCCTTCTAATTACGTGCCTATAGTCCCTTCACTGTGGGTTGTGTTGTGATATTCGGCTTATAATTGTGGCCTATAAATCGACTCAAAAAAAAAAAAAAAAAAAAAAAACAAAAAAAGTTTTTGGCCACTTTGCAAAATTATTATCTGACCATCCGATCTGATTATCCTTGACCCTAACTGGAATCTCACGGAACATTTCAAAGCGATCAGCGCTATATTTCCGCCCTCCAGTGTTGTAATGGTTTACTAAATAATTTCTGAATACGTAAGCACCTGTAAATATTTAAGTCTAAGTCCCACATCCGAGAACCTACAAATCATTTAAAAGGCCAACTATACTATCAACTTCTCAGGTCTTTGTCCTTCAGGGGTAAATATATACGCAATAGAATACAAATTTGTAATTTTTTCACACAAAAGTAAGGGTCCATTTGAGCCGCTAAAAACAAGCATGCCATTCTTGGGCCCGATCCATATAAAAAATCGCGATGTTTGGGCTATAATTGCGGCATCAGGAGTGAGCAGAGAAACCAACAAAAATTAAGTATTTAGTCCATTTCATTCCCTAAATATTACCCATCTTTACCAAAAAAGAATATGGGTCTTCATTAGGCAGAACCCATCCTACATACTGCAAATTTCGTAAAGATTGGTTCATAACTGCGGCGTGTAAGGTGTTTACAAATTATAATCAGTGTTGCCAATTTAGCACTTTTAGTCTAAGATTTAGCACTTTTCAAACTCGTTTAGCACCAAAAAGTGGTCTAGCACCTAGCACCTTTTTTAGCACTTTTATTTTTTTCTGGAATTAGTTAAAATTGTGTGTATCATTTCGATTTCAAATTGACGCATAACATTTTCCCTATGTTTCACGTTATGAGTTTGATTTTGCAATGTTAAAAAAGTGTCAGTACATCTGTAGACAATTAAAAATCTTCAAGTTCGGCCGGTCAAAACTTTTTATACCTTGCACTATGTGGAGTGTATTAACATTTTCTCAAAAAACTGTCGGGTACTTCATATGGTTACTATAGCATCGCTAGATAGTAGGTTGTTTGTTTTGTATGGGATTGATGTAGAAATCATGAACGTAAATCGGCAATCTTCAGGAAAGGAGTTTTTTATTCACCGTGAATCCGGAATACCAAATTATAGCAACTTCAGAGTACCGTCGTTCGGTACGTTCTCTATGCCCTACCCCAAAACATAGACTCACATTGATATTTTTGGTGAGGAAATTTGTACCTAATGAGAATCCAAAATATCAAATTACAGCCAATTCTGCTAATTTCTTCTATACAATTTTTAGCACTTTTATTTGGCATTTTTTTTTTTGAAATTTTTAGCACTTTTTGGCACTTTTTTAAACAAAATCTAGCATTTTTTATCAACAAAGTTTTGGCAACACTGATTATAATGGACATACGGACGGACGGACATATCTAAATTGACTCACCTAGTCGAGATATGACAATCGATATACTTAAAGGTGGGTCTAGGACCAATATTTCGCGGCGTTACAAACTCTTGGGACTGTACGAAGCTATAATACCATTACAGCATACTTGTGTAGGATATAAATATGCCTAAGGGGTTAAAAAAATGAATCCAGGGGCCCACTTTTCATACCAGTAGTTTCTTTGATATAAACATTTTGGCAGCCTACGGGAAGTGGTTGGGCAAAAAAAAAAAAAAAAAAAAAAATACCCAATATTTGGGTATTCTAAAAAGTTGAGTAATATTGATAAGTTCTTGTAGGGTGACATTCAAAGTAATAAACTAAAGGTGATTCAAAGTAATGGCCGCTGTATGCGAGGACCATTTTTAGTTGGATTTTTTTTGATGCAGAAATCAGATCGAGTTCAAAAGTTTGCAATCAGGTTAATATTGGTCAATCTAAAAAATGGACTAACATTGTTAATATTCGGTAGCTAGATTTGCTACCCAATGAGAACTAAATTGAAAAACTATACCATATGGTAAAAGGTACAAAATCAGAGACCTCAGCGGATAAAATTTTTAAACTAAAATTAGCGAAATGTACATAAGCAAATAAGTACATGGAATACATGCTCATGAATATACTGTAGTAGAACACATTCATTCATAGCGAAACCGCAAACAAATACTGAAACTGGTCAGTGCGTAATTCATTTTTTTCACACCGCAATTGGCGTTGCTAATCCACCACAAACTATTCGGTATTAAATAATAGTGGGCGTATCGAAAAAAAAACTAACGCATAAATCCGCACGCTTAGACAGATCGTGAAATTTTTGTTAGTATTTCACATATGCAAAAAATGTGATACAAAATAAAATCACTTTGAGCAAAAAATATTCACGCATGTTGTTTTTTTTTCTAGCCGCCACAAACAATAAAACTACAGTGACTGATTGCGTATGAACACAAATATCCAAAATTATATATACATACAAATAATTCCATTGCAATTTACATTTGTATATATTTATTTGTGTAATTTTGTAGAGGTATTTAAAATTGCATTAAACAGTGGGGTTGGGAAAGACAATGACTATTTTAAGCGTAATGTTTGGACTTTGTTTCGTGTTTGATATTTTTTTTATTCCATGACCCAGACTTTTTATGTTAAATGTTGATTTTTTGTAAAATTTATCTTAGTACCTTGTGTTGGATGAATAAAAATTGACATTTTGTCTAGTATTTTCAGGTTTAAATTTAGTTCAACACCTTAGAATAATTGAAATTATATTTGATTAAAGTGACATGCATCACATTAAATGTCGGTGAGTTGTTGTTTTTTTTTAATTTGTTAAAAAAAATCAAGCGTGTGCCGATTTCCTGTCTATAATTGATATCAGATGATTTGTCTGCGATCAATGAAATCTGTCATTTTGGATAAAAGTTGTTTTAATAAATCATATTAAAATTAACAAATCAGAGATCAGATCCAGTTGCATTATTGAAATCAAAGAACAATTTACATTTATGATCCGCATGTATAACTCATTTATTTGCCTCAAGGATGAAATCTGTTCAAAATTATATTTAAGAATAGTGCACAAAAGTCCAAGGTTTGTCTGATTGAAACTAAATTTTTCATAGCGTACCGAATTAAGGCCAGAAAGACGTGTATAACACGTTTCTGAAATCGATTCTAATTTGAAATTGATTTCCTGATATAACATGTATTAATCGTGTTGAGATTTAGATAGGTGTGTAGGTTCGTGTCCTGGCTTTCCCTTTCTTTGCAAAACTTCGATCATTAAGCTCGACTCGAAAGAGAAAAATAACTTCAAATCATTCAAATGATTATCAACCTTACATGCAAACCAAAAAAAAAATCGCAAATCTTCTAAAATTTGGACCGATTTTGACGATGCCTGATAGGGTGGAATAGGTGTATAAAATTCTCAAAATATTGCAATTTAGAGGGAAAACTTAATATCTTTCGATATGCACTCAGGATTTTATTTCGGGGGTGGAAGCTGCTTTTTCAATATGAAAATTGTCATTGAAAAACCAGCAAGGAAAGTAGTAAAGTCGGACTGGGCCGACTATATGATACCCTTCACCATTTTCTACATATAAATCATAATAAATTCATGTCAATGCTCCCTCGAAGGAACATGAAAGTGAAGGAATTTAAATATTTGATCTATATATAAATATGCGATCTGCGACCTATGCTAAATTTCATTTTATTGCGGCAGATATATAGTCGTTTTCGTACAAAAGGACAAATTTGTGTGAATCGATTTATAGCAAACTCGATACACGCTATTCGGTATATATGGGAGCTATATCTAAATCTGAACCGATTTCCACGGAACTTATCACACATTGATATAGACTCAATTCAGTAGGTACATCTAAATCTGAACCGATTTTCACGAAACTTAGCAAACATTATTCTAGACTTAATTTAGTAAGCTATGCCAAATTTCTTGCAAATCGAAAGATATTTAGAGACCTTGGCGCACCATTTACTTCCAATCGGACGAAAATATATATGAGAGCTATATCTAAATCTGAACCGATTTCCATGGAACTTATCACACATTAATATAGACTCAATTCAGTACGCTATGCCAAATTTCGTGCATATCGAAAGATATTTAAGGACTTTGGTTAACCATTTAGTTTAAATCGGACGAAAATATGTATGGGAGCTATAACTAAATCTGAACAGATTTCCACGAAACTTTGGACGCACCATTCTAGACTTAATTTAGTGCGCTATACCAAATTTCGTGCAAATCGAAAGATATATAGGGACTTTGGTGAAACATTTCCATTAAATCGGTCGATCATATATATGGGAGCTATATCTAGAACTGAACCGATTTGCAAGAAAATTTACACACATCATTCTAGTCTCAATTCAGTACGCTATGCCAAATTTCGTGCAAATCGAAAAATATATAGGGACTTTGGTACACCATTTCCATTTAAATCGGTCGAACATATTTCGTGCAAATCTAAATCTGAACTGATTTTTAGGAAACTTTACACACATCATTGTAGACATAACTCAGTACGCTTTGCCAAATTTCGTGCAAAGCGAAAGATATATAGGGACTGTTTAAGCAAGAATTGCTATTTAAAATAGTTAAATAGTTAGCCTTTGATTTGAAAGGCCATAGCCGTTGAATACCGGCTACTCCTCTTTATTGCATCCTTGTAATAGTATGAGTGTGACAGATTTCAACGGACAATTGTTTACATATTGCTTTTGCGCCACCTTTAGGCATTTATATGTCAACAAACATTGTTATTAATACTTGGATTACTTCTGTTGTTAACTTCTGGCTACACAAACATATTGGTGATCACCAGTGCTTAAATTGTAAGCTACGCACATAAAGTTGTACTACAAGTAATATCGTTTACCAATTAATAAATACTCGGCATTGGTCGAACACTTTTTACTGATAAACTATCGTGTTTTATTTATATTTATTTGATTGCTCACGAGTGCTTATTGGACGAACTGACTCCATTGGGAGAACCTTGATTGCACTGTACCTGCCACCCACCCAAGTCCCTATAGTGCGGACTTAACAGGGATTTTGGTGCACCATTTATATTAAATCGGATGAATATATATGAGGAAGTTATATCTAAATTTGAACCGATTTTCACGAAACTTAGCACACATTAGTTTAGACCCGATTCGGTACGCTTTGCCAAAATTCGTGCAAATCGAAAGATATATAGGAACTTTGGTGCACCATTTATATCAAATCTGACGAAAATATATATGGGAGCTATATCAAAATCTGAAACGGGTTTCACGAAACACAACACATATCAATCCTGACTCAATTCAGTACGATATGCCAAATTTCGTGCAAATCAAAACATATATAAAGAGTTTTTTGATTTCAGAGGTTCCAGTGCGAAAATAAAGAGGACACAAAATAGTAAAAATTATTAAGTAGTAAAAAACGTTTCAAAATTCTGACCATAGCTATGTTTCATAAAACTAAACAATTAAAAATTTAATGACATGTGTATGTTCGAGTATAAGTTCACTGAACCCAAAATAATAATAAACAATTTACACATGTTGATACATATGAATCAAATCAATGAAAAGTGTGTACAAACATATTTCTATATGGAGAGCATTAGCAATCGGCAGCGATAATAAACAAATAAATCAGAACGCAAACACCCCTCGAATGAAATGACATTGATGGTACGGCATGGCATGGGCATATTGCACAACATCAATATTATTACAATGTTATGACATCGCGTCATGGCCAATGGATGGAACTGATCATTATTGGAAATGTCAACCATCATCCCAGTTCTGTTGACGTGAGTGTGTGTGTGAAAAAATATGTAAATTAATATAGAATTAAATAAATAGGTAAAGAAACATATGCGGAGATTCAGATAAATTATCTGGGCAGTATTTTTTTGGGATTTTCTCGAATATAAACCATATTTAATTTAACCCACCGGCGATGAATGAGTCATTGTGAAGAATGATGATTAAAACAAAACAAATGGTTTTTGAACGAAAACAGCAATACAACAATAACACCAGATGCTAAACTACGTTAACAATCCGGTAGATACTTTTTATGGACTTGTCTTGGTCTTTTTGTCCGCTATTTTTGTTTTTATTTTAAATTTGTTGTCTATTTGAAAATGGAATTTATGTGACGATGAGATTCTATCTTTTTGGCGTGCATAGATCTCTACAAAGCATTTGAACAAGACAGGTGATTCATCGCGATATGCGTGTGTACTCAATCAACATTTGATGGAACACGCTTACTAAAGTTTATTTGCAATTGTTTAGAATTTTGTAAAGGGTAGTGCAGGTGAGGTGACAATTTTTATACCCTACACAACTATGTTGTCAGGTTACAAATGTTTGTAACGCCGCGAAATATTGGTCCTAGACCCACCTTTAAGTATACCGATCGTCATATCTTGACTAGCTGAGTCGATCTAGACATGTGTGTCCGTCCGTCCGTCCGCCCGTCCGTCTGTCCATTATAATTTCTAAACACGATACAGGCCACAGTTTTGGACCAATCTTCACGAAATTTTGCATGCAGGATGGGTTCTGGCCAATGAAGACCCCTATTGTTTTTGGAAAAGATCAGTTAATATTTTGGGGATGAAATGGACCAAAAACTTTATTTTTGTCTGATTTTCTGGTCGCTCCAGAGGCCGCAATTATGGCCCAAACATCGCAAATGGAGAAGGGGATCGGGTCAAAGAATACGCATGCTTGTTTTGATAAAGATCGGTCAATATTTAACGGGTCAAATGGACCCTAACTTTTGTGTGAAAAATGACAAAATTTGTATTCTATAGCGTATATATTTACTCCTGAGGGACATAGAGCAGAGAAGTTGATAGTATATGCAAGAGGAGTGGTTGGCCTTTAAATTGATACCAATTATATTGTCGTATGTACTCGGATGCGGGAGTTACGCGTAAATATTTACAGGTGCTTACGTATTTATATATTATTTAGTAACCTATTACCACACTGGAGGGCGGAAATATAGCGATGATCGCTTTGAAATGTTCCATGAGGTTCCAGTTATGGTCAAGGACAACGCCCAAAATGCTAGGTGATGATCAGATAATAATTTTTCGGATAAAGTTTACCGAAAACTTAATTATTTGTGCTTTTCGAGTCGAAAGCCGAACATCACAAAACTACCCACGGTAAACGGAATCTGGACAAGTAATTAGAGGGGCTGTACTGATTATTAGTAACATTTGCTGACCACTAGTCATTCAAAAGTGTGCAAATATCGCGAAATATTGCCCAATCTCAGAATATAGAACCACAGAAAGTTAGATTTTAATGGAAGTTGTGTAGGGTATCGTATGGTCGGCCCCGTCCGACTATACTGCTCCGCTCACTGGTTTTTTTCTGCATAAATTTGTCAAATTACAGTTTCTTTAAGGGGAATGTGTGTAAATCTTTCAAAATACAGAAAATAGGACCGTACTACGTACTGTAATATGGGAGCTATATCATAAGGTGATTGGGAATCCAAAATATCCAATTACATTTAAATCGTTCACAAAATATCGAAAAGCTCTCCTAAATACCGAAATTGTGGACGTACCGCATAAGACGGCCTATCCTAAAAAGTGAACTAATAGTGATAAATTTGGAATAAGAAGAAAACATAAAATACCACATTCCAGCTAAATAAAAAAGTATATAAAAAGGTATATAGTCCACCTTATGATGGAAGGTATAAAGAAGATCACACTGCTCAGAAATACGTTTAATAGACCGTTACAGGTGAGTAGTCATGGATCTATACGTATGAGTTCGAAACAAAATAACAATCCACCGTGTGGGTCTTTGAAGAGAGACGAATCCAATGAATGTTGTTCGTGAAAGAATCACTTCGAAACAAATAGTCATCTCTTTCTTCGAGTATACTGGTCATGTGGCGATTGTTTCTTTTGAAGAGGATTCATTGTGCACCATGTTTGTGCACCTGTACCTTTTCAATCGGCCAAAATGTGGAATTAATAGGTCCTCTATCGTCACATCCAACGACTTCCTTAGGGATTGATTCGCTTTCAAAGATCTTCCGGGCCAAAAATGCATTTGAGATGTTTAAAAAATTTTTTTGGAGATGTCTCCCTCGGAGCGAAAGAAGTGCTTCGACAATTGTTTTGAAACCAGAAAATAGTATATAATTTATACTGAAGAATACTTTGAAAAAAAATTACTAGCCCAGAAAAATTTGAAATTTGGGAGCATTGGAGTCTATAGCATCACCAGTATATATACCAAACTTTCTTTTATAAACCCATTCAAATTTCCCGTTTGATTTTACTATTGGTGCAAAATTTCAATTTATATCACTCCCTTTCTGAGAGTGTTTTTGTTGTTACCGTAGGTATTATTGTTGTTGCTTTTTTACGTTGAAGTGTCAATTTTTGCATTGTTCGCTGTAACTAAAATTGATATGAAAAGTTGAATGTTCTGTTGGGTTCTGTTTCGTTTTTTTCTATCCATAAACGAACCAAATAATATGATGTCAGAGTACTCAACACGTTTAATCATTGATTGACTGTCAGTTGTTTCAACAAGCCATGTCAAAGTGAAACAATTGTTAGGAAAAAAATTTGCAAATCAAATAATCAATAACAATAAATAATAATAAAAACACTTCGTGGATAGTTCGAAAGAAATAAAAAATGCAGGAGTACTTATTTTGAAGTGAATAGAAATAATGGTGTCATCCAAGCGGATAATACCTGTCATAGAAGCCAACACTGCATTGTTTTCCGCATTTAAAATTGACATTGAATAAACACATCATAATGTGTAAACACCTGTTTTGATATTAGTGGGAAATTTGTAATATTTTTATTTAAATTGTATTCTGATTTAAAGAAAAAGTAAATTTGTTAGTGGACAATGCCATACATTCCCCACTAATAAATTGTTGTTTTTATGAAAACAACAAAATGAATATTTTGCAATAACAATCGTTGAATGCTTCTAATTTTTGTCAATGGGTTTGGTATTCAAAATACCAAAATTAGGTCAGTATCCTAATACAGATAAAATTGACCTAAGCAGCACTAAGAGATATATTAATTGGACAGTTTGACTTGTTTACCATCTCCGTACCCAGTACGCTTTGTCGCACCTCCATGTGCTGTTACAATGGCTAGAAAAATCCATTTGCTAAGAAATTGAATTAAGTTGTGAAAAATTTCGTTCGATCACTTTTCAAAACTCTCCAAGTGGATTATTACAACAGCAGTGCATCGATGAATACCAATATTTGCATGGTGAAGAAGCACCCTTTTATAGCATTGCGAGAAACGTTTGTAATGAATTCAATCGGCTCCGGCGTCCGCCCAAAGACGAATTTTGTCCAAACTCGTCCGTTCTGCCACATAACATTGACATACTGCGAGATAGAAACAAGAATATATTCAGTATAGCATGAACACCTGACCCAAATAACAGTATGTCCTCATAGGATCCCGCACGAATAATGGACCACATGAGACTTCAGACGAGCCAATTCCAATGAATGTTGTTCGTGAGAATGCACGTCAAAGCTTATTGTTCCATTTGAACAACTTAGAATGTTGAATTCTGAGTGGTACACTATACAGCCCTAACTTTGAAGGTCAAGAAAAAAATAAAAGTCAACGAAACAAAACAACACCACAATTTGTTTTCGAGAAATTAAAAAAAATGTCTATGTCATCGGTCAAAACGTAGAAGTGATCCGCTATTTGTAACAATTGACTATTTTTATTAAGGGGACGCCCCCTTCCATCTTTGGTGTCAAAAAATTAATTTTGTTTTTGATTGAATTCGAACCTACACTAATTCAACAATGTCCCTATAAAATTTCAAGTGAAGTCTCAACAACTTTAGAAGATATAGCCGATATATTGTGTCAGCATCAAACGACGGCAACAGTGACTTTAAACGCGTTTTTCTGAAAACAGTGTTTTTATGATAACTCAAAAACTACTAATCCAATCGGTTCCACGTTTTACACGTTTCTCTGTAAGTACATAGCTATCGGATGAACGAGTTGGAAAACTCCAGTCGGAGAAGATCTTCCCTATTTTTTAACTTAGTTTTTTGTGCGAAGTTAATAAGCCTAGTTCATACGAAAGCCAGAAATGTACTTCACCTAATGTCGTTGGTATTTTCGGATTTCGATGTTCCAGTGAGAAGTTATCATGTCCGCCACCAAATATAAGGACTTTTCTTTAAACACAAAAAACCAACAACAAAACAGCAAGAACAAAAATTTTGTAAATTATTTTTCTTCTACTTTAAATCTTGAAATATATATAAATATATATATATATATATATATATATGCAAAGTTACAAACCTTAGCAAGCAGTGGTAGTCATTTACCAGCCCATTGAAAATCTTAAAAATTTAAAATAGAGAATGGGAGAGGTCCTCTTAACGCACATTAAGTTCAACTAGTCCGATTTTTTATACCCTCCAATATATGGAGTTTTGCGGATGCGTCTTTTTGGAATACCTAGTTTTATATGAAGGAGTTACCAGATCGAAACAAAATTTAACATGTCTTCATAACATAGATGGACGTTTCCAAAACACTTAACTTAACTTAATTTTGTTTTTCCGCTGCAACACATCGAAATAATAATTTCCGACCCTATAAACTATACATATTCTTGATCTCTACTTCAGTGCTGGAAACCCCTAAGGTTTTCGTATTCTCAATTTAGATTTGCCATTGTTTTGCATATGCGGGAGAGTATGTTAGAAATACCAATGCAAGTACTAAAGCATCTCTGCCCACAACTTACGCACATGTGTCTCCTCACTCCCTCCCAAGAAAAAACCACTAAAACACCATTCATTATTCGTCTGTGTTTTGTTTTCCGTCTATCCCCTTACTTGGTCGTTGTTATTTTTGCAACCGTTTATTTGACTTATATTACTGTTGCCAACCGCCAACTACAATCCACTCACTCGATTGTGACTGGTTTTGCATTCCATTGTTTCTTTATTTCCGACACTCTTACCGACCACTGAATTGGTGTTAGAAAATTCGCATATGTATTTTCCAAATTATTTTGATATAAATGCTAAAGTCCAACCGAATGATTAACATTGTATATGGTTGTTCTAATGAAGCAGAACATGAACATGTAAGTAAATAAAGATAAATGGGACAAGATTTAACAAAGAAGAAAACATTAAATCAAAATAGAAAGACTAAACGACAAATAACTGTTGTGCCATACAAATCCGATACCACCATCAAACACAAACACCCCAAATTTGTTTTTTTTTTTATTCTGACAAGAAACCAGTATGTATTTAAAACTTTATGGATTTCATTGAAAACACTTTCTGCGTGGGAACAATATACAATTTTTTCAATGGACTATGTAAATCCCCTTCTAGAATGAAATCGATAGGCCTTATATTGGTGATATTAGATAACTCGATATTCGATAGGCAAAATGAGGTCTTAGGATACTTTTTCTATATTCTATAGACAGAAGCAGTCCACAAACTTTTCTACGGACAGTACAAGATCTTCAATGGACACTAGAAGTCATACAATTCTTTTGTGGACTCTAGAATACATATGTAAAGAAAAGAAAGGTAGGCAAAAGAAGACCTATAGACCTTCTACTGGGAGTAAAGTACGTTTATGTGTTATACAAGCGTCTTTTGAAGGCAATATAAATTCTCTAGGTGTTCTACCTGTAGATATAAATCGACTTTGAGTCTCCCGCATAACATAGAATACCTCTACGGACTCTATAAACCGCAAGGGTATATTCAGAAGAAAACCAGTAAGGAAAGCAGTAAAGTCGGACGGGGCCGACTATATGATACCCTTCACCACTTTGGGTATATTCATATAGGAACTATATCTAAATCTGAACTAATTTCAACAAAACTTGCCACGCGTTATCTCATAATAACTTCTATAAGTTGTGCAAAATGTTGTGCCAATCGAACCCACCTGGGGAATTCGGTGCAGCATTTATATCTAACTTATAGGTTATACTAAGTTCGTTACGAAAGATATATAGGGACTCTGGTGCACCATTTACCTAAAATCGGACGAAAATATATATTGGAACTATATCTAAATCTTAACCGATTTTCACGAAACTTAAATACATGGACAGACAGACGGATGGACATGCATTAATCGACTTAAAAAGTGATTCTATTCTCAAAAGAAACCATGTGTCTATCTCGTTGCAAACATATGCATAAAGACATAATACCCTGTACCACAGTGTGGTGAAGGGTATAAACAGGCGTAACGACCCATCAGTATAGAGACCGTTGTTGTAATTATACCCTTCACCACACTGTGGTTCAGGGTATTAAGTCTTTGTGCATATGTTTGTAACAGCCAAAAGGAAACGAGATAGACACATGGTTCCTTTTTAGAATATGCATAGAATCACTTTTTAAGTCGATTTATGCATGTCTGTCCGTCCGTCCGTCTGTCTGTCCATGTATTTTTGTGAACAAAGTACAGGTCGCATTTATGATCCGATTTGGATGAAATTTGGCATAGGTCACTTATTTGGCCCAAGGAAGCCTATTGAAATTGGGAAAAATCGGTCCAGATTTGGATATAGCTCCCATATATATTTTCGCCCGATTTAAGGTAAATGGTGTACCAAAGTCCCTATATATCTTTCGATTTGCACGAAATTAGGCGCAGCGTAATGAAATAGGTCTATAATGATGTGTGCAAAATTTCGTGAAAATCGGTTCAGATTTGGATATAGCTCCCATATATATTTTCGTCCGATTTAAGGTAAATGGTGTACCAAAGTCCCTATATATCTTTCGATTTGTACGAAATTTGGCACAGCGTAATAAATTTGGTCTAGAATGATGTGTGTCAAGTTTCCTGAAAATCGGTTCAGATTTGCATATAGCTCCCATATATATTTTCGTCCGATTAAAGGTAAATGGTGTACCAAAGTCCCTATATATCTTTCGATTTGCACGAAATTTGGCATAGCGTAATGAATTAAGTCTAGAATGATGTGTATTAAGTTTCATAAAAATCGGTTCAGATTTAGATATAGCTCCCATATATATTTTCACCGATTTTAGGTAAATAGTGCACCAAAGTTCCTTTATATGCTTCGATTTGCACAAAATTTGGCTTAGTGTACTAAATTGAGTCTAGAATGATGAGTGGTGAGTTTCGGGAAAATCGGTCGAGATCTCGATATAGCTCCCATATATATGTTCGTCCGATTTTATGTAAATGATGCACTATATATCCTTCGATTTGCACGAAATTTGGCACAGCGTACTGAATTAAGTCTTAAACGATGTGTGTTAAATTTCGTGGATATTGGTTCAGATTTAGATATAGCTCCCACATATAGATTATATTTTTAACAACGCGGCGTACCGAATAGCGTGTATCAATTTTGTTGTAAATCGTTTTCCATAAATTTTCCCCATGTTACGCAAGCGGCTCTAAATCTGATCGAATGAAACTAAAGTTTGGATAGGTTGGAGAAAGAGGGAACATAGACATGCAATTGTTAGGATACATATGTACAATATACCCAAAGTGGTGAAGGGTATCATATAGTCGGCCCAGTCCGGCTTTACTACTTTCCTTACTGGTTTTTTAATGGATTTGGCCAATTTAAGTGCCTATAGCAACATTTTTTGTATGAGGAAGATGTTGACTTATTATCTGCACACAATTTTAATTATTTATGAAGCCTTTGTGGACCAATGTTAAATTTTATTCATATCCTACTTAGGATAGTTGCATTAACTATGCTCGCAGAAAAAAAACGTGGAGCAAAGGGAAGAATCTACAGATTCTATAGAAGAATCGATAGGTCCCTAAAAAATTATCAGCATCTAAAATTGCTTATAACAGTCAATGAACTCCGGCTCAAATTTACTGTATAGAACCCATATCGTTCAAAGAAAAAATATTGTTTTTCTTTTTCTTTGCTTGACCAATATTTTTTTAAAAATATAACTATTATTAATTAAAAAAAATTTTAATATTAATAATAAAATTGCGGTATTTGGAATTTGTGGTTATTTTAATAATAAACTTCGATGAATAATTCATATCAAATCAAATAAAATAATTTTCAACATTAAAAAAAACTTACATTTTATTAAAACAACACCACCATTACCGCCATTCTGATGATGATGATGAACCGTTCCATCCAAGGCTGATTTTAACATTTGGAAAGCCATGCTGCTGTCGTTGATGAACTCCTTTTTATTTTAAATTTTATTTATTACAAAATTTCAATTAAATACTGATTCTTGTTTAATGTGTAAGAGCAGAGCATATAAAAACATTACAAAATATTTATATACACGTACATACACACACTCGTTAACAAATTTCAATCAACCGGATATCCGAATATTGAAATCAAAAACAAAAAAAATACAGATGTCTCGTTGTGTAGATAGATGTCGTGTTTTTAGGATTGTCTCTATAAAAAATCGCTCAACATTTGTCAAAACAATTAATGATTATTGCTTTATTATTAGAATCTCGTTTGTTTTCGTTGTTGTTGTAATTTGTATTACGATATCATAATTTGAAATATTTTTTCTCAATTAAAATATTTTTATGCTAAAAATAGAGATTTTTTTATTTTCACAAAGCGGATGTCATTAAATTACGTTCACATCTCAGCGTATCGGGTAATTAAACGGAATTGTTTACTTATGTTCTCGTCGTGCAGTGACTTAAAAGTAGTGCCCATTCTATTTTGGTTTTGCCATTATTTTTGTTTTTATAATTTTTTTATTTTTTTATGGCTTTTGTCAATTTCATTGCCAATAGCAATTTGTTTTTTTGCAGGAGAAAGATATATACGTATTCACTTAGTATCTGCACACAATTTTCAATTTTATTGCCAAATGCATTATTTTTCTTAATGGGAGAAGAATCTATTTTACACAATTTCACATTATTCAGAATATTTTTTTATTATATATTATTATTTTTCTTCATCTTCTCGATTATTTACAATCTTTCAGATTTTTAAACACTTTACCCTAATGGAATAGCATGCAAACGATATTCATCAAATGGCCAGCAAATTTTGAATTTGTTGTAAAATTTCAATATTTTTTGTTTTGTTTATTTATACATTTATATTTAATGTGAGCATCATCGCTTGTCATTTTCGTTTCAGTTCCCTACGGCAAAGTAGCAACGTGTGTCGATTGTTTATATTTGTATTTATTTATTCTTCTTTGTTTTTGTTTAGTAAATGGTAAATATCAAAAAATATCATGAAAATGTAAACATTCAATATAATAGCTTTCAAAGCGGTAGTTTCGGATATGGCTTAGGTCGTATATATAAATACTTAAGGGCAGTTTGATATTGGGCAGTATCAAGTTTTGCAAAAGTAACGTCGAAAGATTTTTTGTGGAGCTAAGAATAAATACAATTATTCGAAATTTATGGTTTTGTTTCGGTTGCAGAAAATGTTGTGGAAAATGAAGAAAATTTTGTGGAAGATATATCATGACATGAACCAAAGTCACGAAGAAACAAGATTTCAGCCCCATCTGAGCATACTCCCTCAGGCTAAAACCTAGAAAATACAAATACATGTGTGTCGCACCTTTATATGGAGCTATGCTTTTTATATACCAGGAACACGGAATGCTAAATTACAGACACTTCGTTGCTAGTGTCCAGCCGAAACCTTAATAATATCGAAAGGAGGGACATCGATAAATGTTGGTACAAATTTTGTTTACGCTCCTGGACCCGGAATGTCATCAAATATATACCTAAACGTGGAAATATTTTGGCAAATTTCTGCAAATCGCTAATTATTGAAATTGGAGAAAATCGGTACAGATTTTAATATAGCCCCCATATATATTTTCGTCCATGGTATATCAAACTCCCAATACTTGTCCCATTGCGACATGGGTTTTGTCGGTGGATATTTTGTCGCAATGGGACAAGTATTGGGAGTTTGATGTACCACGGACGAAAATATATATGGGGGCTATATCAAATTCTCAACCGATTTACTCCAATTTCAATAGGATTGTAGGAGTAATATCAACTGTGGTATAACCGTTTTAAGAAGATTTGAAAGACGATGATCGATTATTCCAAAAATTGTTAAATCTTGAGCAAAAATGACATTGCATTGCTTTATCGGAACGTGGACCGATATTGATACATTTTAGTTGAAATATTTGTTCACAATATTAACAAAATATTAACAAACAACGAGTATGAAATCCTCAAAATGTTGCGGTATCGTATATGGTAGCTATATCAAAGCTAGGAGCTATATATCTCATTATACCCTTCACCAAACTGTGGTACAAGGTATTATGTCTTTGCGCATATGTTTGTAACAGGCAAAAGGAATCGAGATAGACCCTTGATTCTTTTGGAGAATATGCATAGAATCACTTTCTGAGTCGATTTATGCATGACCGTCTGTCCGTCCATGTAGTTTTATGAACAAAGTACAGGTCGCATTTATGATCCGATTTGGATGAAATTTGGCAAATGTCACTTATTTGACCCAAGGACGAACCAAATATAATCGGTTCAGATATATATATAGTTCCCTAATATTTTCGTCCAATTTTTTGTAAATGATGTACCAAACTCCCAATTTTAGTCCGATTGAGATAAAATTTTCTACAGAGTACTGGATTAGGTCCTGGTAAAGGTATGCGAAGTTTTGTTGGAATCGGTTAAAATTTAGATATAGCTCCCATATGTAGTTTCTTCCGATTTTATGTAAATGGTGCACCATAATGTCAATGTTTACCCGATTGAGACAAAATTTTGCACAGTATATTGAAATTCCTGCAGGTTGACGTCCGCGAAATATTATTGAAATCTGTTCAGATTTAGATATAGCTCCCATTTACATAAAATCTATATAATTTCGTCCAATTTTAAGTAAGTGGAGTACCATACTGCCAATTTCGATTAATGGATTATGGAGCACCATACAGTCAATGTTTTCCGTATTGAAGTACCGTATTGAAGTTACTACAGGTTGGTATGCGTATGGTTTGCTTTAATTTAGTTCAAATATAGTTCATTATACCCTTCACCACACTGTGGTACAGGGTATTATGTCTTTGTGCATATGTTTGTAACAGGCAAAAATAATCGAGATAGACCCTTAGTTCCATTTGAGAATATGCATAGAATCACTTTCTGAGTCGATTTATGCATGTCCGTCCGTCTGCCCATGTTAAATTGCAAACAAAGTACAGGTCGCATTTATCATCCGAACTGGATAAAATTTGGCACAGCTCATTTATTTGGCCCAAGGACGAACCCTATTGAAATTGGGAAAAATCGGTTCATATTTAGATATAACTCCCATATTTATTTTCGGTCGATTTAAGGTAAATGGTGTACCAAAGTTCCTATATATCTTTCGATTTGCACGAAATTTGGCATAGCGTACTGAATTAAGTTTCGTGAAAATCGGTTCAGATTTAAATGTAGCTCCCATATATATTTTCGTCCGATTTTATGTAATTAGTGCACCAAAGTCCCTGTATATTTTTCGATTTGTACGAATTTTCGTATAGGTTACTGAATTAAGTCTAGTATGATGTTACTAGGCTGATTGACACAACGTACTGAAGAAAAATAAATTAGTCTGTGGCAAGTTTCCCTGAAATCGGTTCAGATATGGATATATAACAAACACGCTACGTTTGTTAGGATACATATGTAGAATATACCCAAAGTGGTGAAGGGTATCATATAGTCGGCTCAGTCCGGCTTTACTACTTTCCTTACTGGGTATATATAATTAATTTCGTCCGATTCCATTTCAAAGGTCCTCCAAAGATGCTATGTCTATTCTATCTAAAGAATATTGTACATATGAGCGTGTACATATCATATAGCCGGTCACGTCCGACTGGTTTTTTTGTTTTTCCATACTTGTTTTATTCGCAAAACAGAACTAGTAACGTGTTATCAATTTCATTCATTACATCACTGATATTTGTGGTTATATATCGAATTATTATCTATCTATCCGTTTGTTTATAGTTTGCGTGTAATTGATAACAATTCATTTGTTTATAAATTATCTGATAAAACTATAAAAACAATGTGTTAAATAGAAATAATTTGCTGTTACATTAAAACAACACCACCACATTCGTATAAAACCGCAAATGACACATAGCACCTAAAATATATGCTGATATCATATTAATATTAAAAAATAAACTCACACAATAGCTAATCAAATTTAATTTAAATTAAAATCTGTATGATTAATTGCAATTTAATTATATGTGTATATATTGGTGATAGTATTATAAGTAATTTAGGCGATTGGAGATTTAAGGTATTTGGTAATACTAACGTCTCCACACATATGGGGAATATTCTAACTATATAAATTAATTTTTTATTTGCTATCTATATGAAAAATAAATAATAAGATGCAGCCAAACCATGACTACTCAAAAACTTGCATTTTCCAAAAACTAAACAACAAACAAAAATACAAATTGCAAATGACATGATCAAAAAAACTTGATTTACCGAACAGGAAAAATCTGGCACTGTTGTTTTTGTTTACCAACAAACACAACAATCGAAAGAAATTAAAAATTCAAAATTATGTCAAAAATAAAATTTATTACCCAAAGATCATAACATTTGCTAAAATAAACTACGTTGTTTCTTTTTATTATGAGACGCTTTTTATTTGGTCATCTCATTGGTCCCCTTCGTCTGTTGAACTATGGAACAGATTTATTGTGTGAGGTTCATCTTAATTAAAGTGTGAATTAAAATGTGTGATTTTTATTTATAAATAGAAACTAAGGAAATGAAAAAAATCTTTAATTTAAGATTAATTAGGGTTTAGAATAAAAAAGTTGTCGAATTTGTTATACCCTCCAACATGAGGGACCGTAAAAGTAATATGAATTAATAATAAATGTGATCCTGAACTCCATATATTTCCAAATTTTGTTCCCAGCTACTGGGGTCTATTATCCAAAGCAGCAAAATTCGAAATTTCTATTTAAAAAATTCCTAGTTACTTAAGACATTTTTATATACAAACAATTACAGAGTAAAATTTTTAATACAGATGAGACATTTTTATACCCTACACAACTATGTTGTCAGGGTATTATAGTTTTGTGCAGCCCCAAGGGCTTGTAACGCCGCGAAATATTGGTCCTAGACCCACCTTTAAGTATATCGATCGTCATATCTCGACTAGCTGAGTCGATCTACACATGTGTGTACGTCCGTCCGTCTGTCCATTATAATTTGTAAACACGATACAGGCCAAATTTATGGACCAATCATCACGAAATTTTGCATGTGGGATGGGTTCAGCCCAATGAAGATCTCTATTGTTGTGTATGGTAAAGATCGGTTAATATTTAGGGGATGAAATTGATCAAATACTGAATTTTTTTCTGTTTTTCTGGTCGCCCCAGAGGCCGCAATTATTGTTTGGGCAACATTTTTACATGGAGAAGGGGATTGGGCCAAATAATAAGCATACCTGTTTTGATAAAGATCGGTCAATATTTAGAGGGTCAAATGGACCCTGACTTTTGTGTGAAAATGACAAAATTTGTATTGTATAGCTTATTTATTTACTCCTGAAGGACATAGAGCCAAGAAGTTGATAGTATATCCAAGAGGAGTGGTTGGCCTTTAAATTGATACCAATTATATTGTCGTATGTACTCGGCTGTGGGAGTTACACGTAAATTTTTACAGGTGCTTACGTATTCATATATTATTTAGTAACCCATTACCACACTCGAGGGCGGAAATATAGCGCTGAACGCTTTGAAATGTTCCATCAAGTTCCAGTTATTGTTAAGTACAAAATGATCAGATAATAATTTTGGTATGAAGTGGACCGAAAATTTATTTTTTGTGTTTTTTCATGTCGATCTATAGGCCACATTGAAAGCCGAACATCACAACACAACCCACGCTGAAAGGAATCTGGACAAGTAATTAGAAGTGATGTACAGAATATTACTAATATTTGTTGACCTCTAGTCGGCCAAGAGAGTAAGAGAGAGTTGTGTAGGGTATCATATGGTCGGCCCCGTCCGACTATACTGTTCCGCTCACTGGTTTTCTATATTGAAAACAAATCCCCAGTTATTAGGGATTTTTTCTACAAGGAAAACAATTCCCCAGTTCTTAGGGACATTTTTTCTATAAAGAAAAGAAGTCACCAGTAACTGGTGATAATTTTTCAATACAGAAAAAATTGCCCAGTTACTGTTTACATTTTTTTAAATACAAAAAAAAAATATCCACTTACTGGGAAATTTTTTTTCTAAACAGAAAAAATGCCTAGTTACTTACTGGTGAAATTTTTTTTCTACCCTGGAAAAACTCCCCAGTAACTGGGGACATTTTTTATATCCTTCACCACTCTGTGGTACAGGGTATTATGTCTTTGTGCATATGTTTATAACAGGCAAAAGGAATCGAGATGGACCCATGGTTACTTCTGAGATTATGCATAGTATAAAATTTGTGAACTGAAGTGAAATGTGCACTTCCGTTTCGTCCATGTATTTTTGTTAACAAAGTACATGTCGCATTTATGAACCGATTTGTATAAAATTTGTGAACTGAAGTGAACTGTGCACTTATTTGGGCCAAGGAGGAACCCTATTGAAATTGGAGAAAATCGGTTCAGATTTAGATATAGCTCTCATATATATTTTTGTCCGATTTTATGCGAATGATACACCAAACTCCCAAAATTTGTCGGAATGAGACAAAATTTTGCACAGAGTACTGAATAAGGTCCATAATTATGCATGCAAAGTTTTGTTGGAATCGGTTCAGATTTACATATAGGTCTTATATATATTTTCGTTTGATTTTATGTGAATGATGCACCAAACTCCCAATATTTGTCCGACTGGGACAAAATTTTACACAGCGCACTGAATAAGGTCGATGATTATGTATGCGAAGTTTTGTTGGAATCGGTTCAGATTTACATATAGGTCTTATATATATTTTTGTTTGATTTTATGTAAATCGTGCACCAACTCCCAATATTGGGACAAAATTTTGCACAGAGTACAGATTTAGGTCCAAACTGATGTCTGCGAAGTGTTGTTGAAATCGGTTCAGATTTATATATAGCTCCCAAATGCCATCGCTATGGTCCTCCAATGATTCTATGTCTGTTCTATCTACAGTATATTGTAGATATTAACATCTATTGTATGTACCCAAAGTAGTGAAGGGTATCATATAGTCGGCCCCGTTTGACTTTTGAACTTTCCTTACTGGTATATACAGAAAACAATTCCCACTGTTACTCGGGACATTTTTTTCTACACGGAAAAAGAATCCCCAGTTACTAAACAATTTTTTTCTATACAGAAAAATTCCGCAGTTACTGGGGAAATTTTTTTCTATACAGAATATAATTTTTTTTCTATCAGAAAAATATTTTTCCAGTTACTGGGGACAGTTTTTCTATACTAAAAATTTGTTTTATCACGAAAATGTGTTTTCGAAGAGTTTTTCATGTTTTGTTCCTATTGCGATTTATTTGCTTAAATAATTCACACACTATAGAGCAAAATGGGAAAAAATAACATAAATTATGACAATGTTGATTGATCCAAAAATACACATGTGTGGTGTTGTTGTTTTTTATTGTGCACCACTATAATGTGAGGGGGCCAATCAGAGGGCACTTGATTCACAAATCGCCAAACACACACACACAAACAGTCAGTCCATGGGGTCTTAAGGTCCAAAAATAAATGGAATAAAATAGAATGTGCAAATCAAAGAAGAATAATGAAAATATAAATACAATACAAACTCACGACCACGAATATTGAAAAAAGAAACAACAACATTAAAATAAATTATAATGCTTGGAATATTTTCATTTCTCATTTTCGATTCATAGGAAAACTATGCAATTCCCATACGAAGAGAGAGAGAGGCCAAATGTGCGAAATAAAAACAAACAAGCAAAAAAAAATTGAAAATTGCGGAAATCGAAAATTGAAGCTAAGAACAAAAAACACTTGTTCCACAGTACAATAACCAATAACAACAGCAACAAGAACAACCAGCAACAACAACAATTATAAGAAGCAGCAGACCGAACGAAGGAAACTGCTGCAATTTGCACGATTACAAAACATAGAACACACGAGACGGCAATTGAGTCGTGATTTAATTTCACTTCAATACGCCAAATGTTTTCATTTCAAAGAATTAATGCAATAATTGTTTGGGTTGTTGTTGTTCTTCTCGGTTTTGTTTTTGCATTTTTTATTGCGGCAATTCTTTTGCATATCGCTTTTCATGCTTCCTTAGAAATCAAAACAAAAGGTTGTTATTTTTTCACTCTCTATCTCTCCCAACTTCTCTCTCAGATACACACCAACACAAGAGCAATTAACAAATACACACACTTGTTGTTCCACAACTCCTTTGAGACGCAAGAGGTTTTTGTCAGAGAAGATGAGACAATGAGGACACTACCGTTTAACATGCACTCGTCGTAGTTTTTCAGCAAAACATTAGAACTTCACTACAGAGCCAAGAAGTAAATCCGCGGAACACCCGAAAATCGCAATTTTTTGGAATTATGAAATACATACAACACGTTTTGATTATTTTTTGTGTTTTTGCGTTTCTGTCACATTCATCCGCTTTATACATATGAACGAGTCGGCAAGATCGATTCTACTAAAGCGGGCCGACAGAATGATGGTCGTCGCGCGTTGCGCCTAGTGATGGAGACTGCTAACACACAAACCGACGGACACGGTTGGTGTAGCGCAAAAAGAAACGGAACATACAAACAAACGTCCACACAGCGACACAACGAGACCGAATACACAGACAACACGGGCCGAACAAACAAACCACGCCAACAAAACAAAGCTCCACAGAAAAATCAAAACAAATCTGATACTACGGATACAATGCGAATAACTAGACAGAAAATCTTACTATTGCACAGTGGGTCGAGGTATGTATAGAACAGTAACTGTATAGAAACATATGTCCCCAGTAACTGGGGACATTTTTTTCAATACAGAAAAAAATCGCCAGTAACTGGGGACATTTTTTTCAATACAGAAAAAATCCCCAGTAACTGGGGACATTTTTTTCAATATAGAAAAAACTGTCCCCAGTAACTGGGTATTTTTTTCTGTATAGAAAAAATTGTCCCCAGTAACTGGGGATTTTTTTTCTGTATAGAAAAAACTGTCCCCAGTAACTGGGGATTTTTTTCTGTATAGAAAAAACTGTCCCCAGTAACTGGGGATTTTTTTCTGTATAGAAAAAACTGTCCCCAGTAACTGGGGATTTTTTTCTGTATAGAAAAAACTGTCCCCAGTAACTGGGGATTTTTTTCTGTATAGAAAAAAATGTCCCCAGTAACTGGGGATTTTTTTCTGTATAGAAAAAAATGTCCCCAGTAACTGGGGATTTTTTTTCTGTATAGAAAAAAATGTCCCCAGTAACTGGGGATATTTTTCTGTATAGAGGAAAATGTCCTAGTAACTGGAGATTTTTTTCTGTATAGAGGAAAATGTCCTAGTAACTGGAGATTTTTTTCTGTATAGAGGAAAATGTCCTAGTAACTGGAGATTTTTTTCTGTATACAGAAAACAATCCCCAGTCACTGGGGACATTTTTTTTTCTGTACAGAAAAAAATCCCCAGTTATTGGGGACATTTTTTTCTGTACAGAAAAAAATCCCCAGTTATTGGGGACATTTTTTTACAGAAAAAAATCTCCAGTTACTAGGACATTTTCCTCTATACAGAAAAAAATCTCCAGTTACTAGGACATTTTCCTCTATACAGAAAAAAATCTCCAGTTACTAGGACATTTTCCTCTATACAGAAAAATATCCCCAGTTACTGGGGACATTTTTTTCTATACAAAAAAAATCCCCAGTTTTTCTGTATAGAAAAAACTGTCCCCAGTAACTGGGGATTTTTTTCTGTATAGAAAAAAACTGTCCCCAGTAATTGGGGAATTGTTTACTGTATAGAAAAAATGTCCCCAGTAACAGGGGAATTGTTTTCTGTATAGAAAAAAATGTCCCCAGTAACTGGGGAATTGTTTTCTGTATAGAAAAAAATGTCACCAGGAACTGGGGAATTGTATAGAAAAAAATGTCCTCAGTAACTGGAGATTTTTTTCTGTATAGAAACAAATTTCCCAGTATCTGGGGAATTGTTTTCTGTACAGAAAAATGGCCCCTTTAACTGGGGAACTGTTTTCTGTTTAGAAAAAATGTCCCCAGCAACTGGGGAATTTTTTTCTGTATAGATTTTATAGAAAAAATGTCCCCTGGGGTTTTTTTTTATAGAAAAGAAATTTAAAGAGTACCTGGGGAATTGTTTCTGTATAAAAAAATGGTCCTCAATGACTCGGGAATTTTTTCCTATCCCGCGTAACTATGGATATTTTTTCTTAAATATCATATTATTTATGGAACCACTGTATCACCATTATGTATACAAGAGACCCAACATCGTACTGGTATATCGTGCAATTCTCAGCAATTGAGTGAGCTGCATAGAATATTGTATTGCAGCGATCAGTACTACCACAACAGTATGATGCCCTGCTGTTGCCTTTGCATCTCAGATAGAAGAATGGAATTTTTTTTTACTACTCTGGCCACACAAAGATCCATTCATACAAATTTGACTGTAAGAAATACACGTAAATCGTTTGCAGACATAGGACGACGGCAATCCGTAGCAGGAGACCAACCATTTTTGTTTGTACTTCGTTTTTTTCTATTTGTTGTGTCTTGTAAAGCGGCTCCATCAAATAACTCAAAATTTGGGTAAACAACTTTGAAATATGAAAACAGAAAAAAAACAGATAGACAAGCAACAACAATTTGGTTTACTTCTAACAACAACATAATCTCAAATGAACAATATGAAAAATTGAGATAATTTATGAAAATCAAGATAAAGATAGAATATTTAGCCGATTTAAAAGTAAATGCAAATATGGTTTCTAACAGGTTTTCCAAGAAGATAAATACATTGGAAATATATCAGACCTGTGTTTAGTGGGGGGGCTTTTTAATTTGGCTTCAAATATCTCAATAAATTGAAGTACTATTTAAACAGCAAAAATAAAATAAAATATGGGCGAAAACAGGGCATTCTATACAAAAGGACCACATATAATAGCGTTGTGCAAGCTGCCAAAATTATATTTTAATAAAAAACAATTTAATAATGCAGGTATCAGTTAGGATTCGCAGATTATAATTATATTTGAATGTAGTTAAATATATATAGTTTTGTTTTTATTCTTTTTTATTTTCATCTGACATCTTTATTTATTCCAAGAGAATATACAAAACACTTCACTTGTGTAGCATACTTTACGTGATTCGTAATAATATGAAACGATGTGAAATGAAACACGCTGAGGTGGAAACGTGTGCTTTTTATTATTGTTGCAGTATTGATAGTATTGTAGTTGAGACACAAACCAAATGAAATAGCTATATTTTACACTAGATGGCAGTGTCAGTATTTGTCAAGACTTAAAACTAACAATTGACCTCACCTACCTGTAATTTCAGTCTTAGGCGTTCATTACGAACGTGTAGAACATTTTATACCGCTCACTATAAGAATAATTAACATTTAGAAAGATTTAAAATCTTTTGAAGAACTTAAAGGACTTAAAAATAACAAGGAATGACAAGTTGCCACGCACCAATTCCCCCTATGTATACAGTAAGTCAAAAGTATCCACATAGATTATTTTTATAATACAAGTGCCTTAGGTACACGTTAATCAATGACTCAGGATATAATATCTTTGTGCATATGTTTTTAACAAGGAAACGAGATAGACACAGGTTTCCTTTTGAACATATGCATATAAACGATGAATCGATTTATGCATTTCCGTACTTCTTCAAACAATGTACATGTGGCATTTATGATCAGAATTGAATGAAATTTGGCACAAGTCACTTATTTGTCCCAAGGGCGAACCCTTTTGAAATTGGAGAAAATCGGTTCAGATTTAGATATAGCTCCCATATATATTTTCGTCCGATTTTAGGTAAATGGTGCAACAAAGTCCCTGAAAATCATTCGATTTGCACGAATTTTGGCATAGCAAGCTGTATTAAGTATAGAAAGACGTGTGCTAAGTTTTGTGAAAATCGGTTCAGATTTAGATACAACTCCCATATATAGTCAAAGTCTCTGAAAATCCGTCGATTTGCACGAATTTTGGCATAGTTCACTAAATTAAGTCTAGAAAGTCGTTTGCTAAGTTTTGTGAAAAACGGTTCAGATTTAGGTATAGCTCCCATATATAGTTTCGCCCGATTTTAGGTAAATGGCGCACCAAAGTCTCTGAAAATCTTTCGATTTGCACGAATTTTGGCAGAGCATACTGAATTAGGTCTAGAAAGACGTGTGCTAAGTTTCGTGAAAATCGGTTCAGATTTAGATATAGCTCCCATATATAGTTTCGTCCGATTTAACGTAAATGGTGCACCAAAGTCCCTATATATCTTTCGATGTGCACGTACTGATTTAGGCCTAACGTACTGATTTAGGCCTAGAGTGATGTCTGCCAAGTTTAGTGAAAATACATAGATATAGCTCCCATATATAGCTTCGTCCGATTTAATGTAAATAGTGCACCAACGTCCCTGTATATCTCTGGAACTGCACAAAATTTGGCATAACTCACTGAATTAGACCTAGAGTGATGTCTGCCAAGTTTCGTAAAAAGGGGTCCACATATAGATATAGGTCCCATATATAGTTTCGGCCGATTTAATGTAAATGGTGCACCAAAGTCCCCACATATCTTTCGATTTACACGAAATTTGCCACAATTTGCCACTGAATTGAGTCTGGAATTATGTGTACTGAGTTTCGTGAAAATCGGTCCGGATTAGATATAGCTCCCATATATATTTTCATCCGATTTAATGTGAATGGTGGACTAATTTTGTCCTATTGTAACAAACGAATGACATGTTTATGGATTGATTTATGGATTGATCTAAGTTGATTCACATTTAGATAAGTATAACATATTTTAGTTTATCCAATTTGATGTTAATAGTCCTGTTTAATATACCCATAGTGGTGAAGGGTATAATATAGTCGGCTCCGTCCGACTTTACTACTTTCCTTACTGGTTTGTTTTTATTGATTCCATACATTTTCAAATAAATTGTATATTTTTTTTTGTGTCATCGATTTTTATTTGCAAACTGATCGCCTTATATCAGTATACCTATGGCTGAGGGTATCGAAAGTTTAGCCCAGCCGAATTTAATGCCTTTTCAATTGTCCTATCATAAATATGGTGGCAATTTTTGTATGATTTATATATATGACATTGGTGTTATAAATACCACCAAACAACAATGTTCAGTATTAAAAAAACATCACTAATACGATCCATTATCTACTTCCAATCACGTTTTATTCCGTAACAGAGGAATGCATTTCATTTGTCTTCTTCTATTGTGTGTAAAAATGAATACAAGCGGAGTAAAAATCTATTCATTCCGCATAAAATAACATTTTTATTATGGCATCATTCGGATGTTGGAATTTTTCTTGTTTTCCCATTAGTTTGTCACCAGAAGTTACCCCGCGTTCGAACGTGACACTTTTAGTTAGTAAATGCACTTTCCAATCTGCAGCACACCACATTGCACTTTCAAACAGTGTGGGAGTATCATTTGTCTTTATTTTTTTTTTTTGCCAGTATCCTTTATCAGGCAACGTTTACACTGACTATTCTTTCTGTTGTATTTAGTGTAATCTATGCTCTCTACATTCCTCCCAACTATTACAGCACAGCAAAACGAACAATGTAACTTTTTAATGTAGAAAAATTAAAGTATAATGGCCATTGCACTTACGGAACATTTCTCATAACTGCAGATGAAAATCACAGAGGATGAGAGAAAAAGTGACAATGACATTGGAATTGTAGTAGAGAGAGTTGTGGTATATTTTTTAATTAAAAAAGGAAAAAATAGAAGTTGTTATTTGTGTAGTGTGAACAACCTTCATGGCCAATTGTAGATTGAGGATATTGTGCTTTAAAATATAGGAATGCATTTTGTACCAACAAATATTTAAGCATGCACAATGTAGAGAATGGAAAACTTTGCATAAAAAAGAAATGAAAGTCACTACGTTAGGATTTAAAATGTTGTTCTGATGAAGAAAATATTATATAGATGGACAAAAATTCTTTGGTGTATGATGACAATAGCTCAACAGTTTATATGGCGTAAGTTTATGCCCAACAACAAACCGATTCAGAAAATGATTCTAATTACATCCTCAAAAGGAGAATGTACATACATAAAACTGTAAAAAGACCTAATTCTCAGTAACGAAGCATTGTTTGATTGTCCGCATAAATTTAAGGCTTCACACATCCAAACAGGATAAACTCTAACATTGTGAAATTACACAGTATGGTGACCAATCCACAGACCCAAGACACAAAGTGATCTGCTAACCGAAGTATTGAATATGTCTTAAGCGAAATTCACAAAATATATTCTTTAGAAAACATGACTTTTCCTAATAAAATTAAACGATTTTACGTAAGTATTTTCACAACTAATTTTAATAAAAAGGTTAAAAAAATATATATATCTACTCGAATCTCCCTCTATTATTGATGTTCTGTGAGGCCCGTATTTTTTCAGCAATTGAATTGTTAAGCGGTTTATCTATTTTTACGGAAAATGACTAAAATCCTATAATCTCACATAACTGCAAAACGACCCAAGTGCATTAACAAAATGTAAAAATTTGTGATTGTTTTTATCCGCAAAAGCTTATGAATTAATAATTTGTTAAAATATTGTTTTTATGAACAGTTATTTTTTCCACTTAAAGCATAATCCATACTGTTTTTTCGTACATAAGATATGTTAGGTTCATACATATGATGTATCAGGTTCTCCCAACCTTATTTATGTATATCAGTTCTAGATTTGATATAACTCTATGGAATCTATTTTGGAATCTTGACTGCTTTGATATAGCCCCTATTAAAGATCCCTTCCAATGTTAGGCATTATCCAGCCACAACAGAAAACCAGTGAGGATTCCTAAAAAAATTGGCAATACTAATTTCAGTACGTTGTGCAAAATTTTGTGCCAATCGGACCCACCTGGGGAGTTTGGTGCAGAGCTTATGCTAACATCAGCATGTTGTGAAAAATTTTGTGTAAAATCGGATGAATATATATATGTTGAAGGTGTATCTAAGTCTGAAATCGGACCTACATCTAAATCTCAACCGATTTTCAGGAAACTTAGCACACATTTTCTAGACCTAATTCATTACGCTGTGCCAAATTTCGTGCACATCGAAATATATATAGGGACTTTGGGGCACCATTTACAATAAATCGGATGAAAATATATATGGGAGCTACATCTAAATCTGAACCGATTTGTCCCAATTTCAATAGGGTTCGTCCTTGAGGCAAATAAGTGACCTTAGCCAAATTTCATCCAATTCGGATTATAAATGTGGCCTATAATTTGTTTACAATTTAACATGGACAGACGGACGAACACGCATAATTTGAATTAGATAGTGATTCTATGCATATTCTCAAAAGGAACCATGTGTCTATCTCGTTTCCTTTTTTCCGTTACAAACATATGTACCATAGTGTGGCGAAGGATATAATTAACAATTAAGGTCCATATCCTAACACATTCCTCATAGATAGGTGGGGTCTAGGCACATATTCCATAGGAAATGATTACAAATTGACTTCCCGTTGTCTTGCTGGGTACAAATAAATAGGTCGGTAAGTTGGCCGGATCGAACATTTTATATCCTCCACCATGAGATTCAAAATTCCTGAAATAGTTCGGTTGTGTCATATGAGCGCTATACCATAATAATTTTTGTAGGAATATTTGAGGGTATAAAATATATGGTAAAGGGTATACAATGGGTTTAATCCGAACAACAAATCACTTTCTGAATTGAGTTATGCATGTTCGTCCGACTGTCCATGTATTCTTCTGAACAAAGTACAAGTCGCCTTTATAATCCGATTGGGATGAAATTACATCAGCCACTTAATTGACAGAAGGACGAATCCTATTGAAATTGGAGAAAATCGGTTCAGATTTAGGTCCGATTTTAGGTAAATGGTGCATTAAACTCCTAATATTTCTCCGTTTTAGACTAAATTTTGCACAGCGTATTGAATTAAGTACAGTTCTGTGCAGTTTTGCTTAAATCGGTTTATGATTTAGATATAGCTTCCATATATAGTTTCGCCCGATTTTATGTAAATGGTGCATTGGTCCAGTATGATGTCATTGAACTTTTGTTGATGTCACATATAAATCTTCGTCTGAATACACAACAAATAGGACCTATCAGCCCACTCCTTCTGGTGCCTCCCCTACTAAGGATCACAATTTAGAAAACGTGTGAATTTCATATTAACATAATATCCGTCTCTAAACCCAGTACAGCGTGATACTTATACTAACCATATATTTAGTGCAAATATCGAATGTATAGGCCCACCATCTCTACTACCAGGATTAGTGCATACCTTATATAAACCTCAAAACTATTACTTTCTCAAGAATTCTACAAAAATTTCAGCAGAGTCCAATATCTGCATTACTGTTTAGGAAAAAATTAAATAATATCCTTTTAATCACCTGTAATCTGCATTATCAGAAAGGTAGTTTTGTATGTGTGGGTTGTGGGATATTGACAACAAAACTTTATTTAAAAAAACAGACTATTTATGCTTTCATATATATTTTTCATTCATTGTTTTAAAAAAAAGTTCTCAGAATAATTTAACAACGTTTTATATAACATGTTGTCAGTGCTAAATTCTCCACTTAAAATACAAACTCAACAAAATCAATCATCTTACAGTAATAATGAAAAACAATGTTGTTTTTTTTTCATTCAGTTTATGTTATGTTAGTCAAAGCCCTTTACAAACAAAAGGATTAATGATATGCAATATTTTGTTTTTTTTTTTTGTTTTTATGAAAAATTGAAAAAATATTTTATATCCCTGTCAAACATAAGAGCAGTGTTTGATTTAACGCTTCATTTAGGACATGTTGTTTGTCCAACTAACATTTAAACATAAATTTGCCATGTTGTGTATTGTTGTTCTGTACACATGTATGTGTGTCTGTTTTTTTTTTTTTAAAACAATTTGAAAATTGTTGTTAATACATCATGTCGTTTTTGTTTGGTTTGCTGGTTGGTTGGTTGCCTGAAGTCACTATAAATTATGCGATTTTTTTAGGTTCCATTAAAACTACAACAAATACAACAATGCCTGGTCGACAGTAGAAACGTATGTATGTTACCAAAAACAAAAAGTTTCAAAATGTGATTATTTTTTCGATTTTTTTTCCTTTCTTTCGCTGATGGTTTATTTAGTTTCCATCAATTTTTGTTTTCCTTGTAGTTGTATTTTTCCAACAAAATTATATTATTCCAGGCATTGTGTTCATTGTTGGACCCCCCACACCTCCTTACTTCAAATAAATTGAGTTGACATGATTGCAATTCGAGCAGCAGCAAAACTGGGAGTTATGGTAAGTGATGTGTAATGACTGGGAAGGGATGCAATTATGACCATGTTTTCTAACAGTCATTGTCCGTAGCATGAAAACAATTTAAGGCAAATGTTTTTGTTGCCTTTTTGTTTTTTTTTGTATAAAAATGTTTTGGATGTTTATGTAAACGCCTCCAAACAAGGAATTTTTCTATAAAAAAAAAATATTTAATTTTTTTTACATTTTTTTTCTGAGTTACATATATTGTGTGGTAATGTTGCATTCCATTGTCATCAGCCTTACAAATGCATGTGGCATATTTGGTTTTGAGAATTTAACAAATGTGTGTATAAATGTCCAAGTTGGCAAGCCATATAAGAATAATGTACTCCAGAACGTGGTAGGAATGATGAGGGACATATACTTATAAAAAAAACTATTCTCAACTCTATAGAAGATACTAAACCTGAGGGACCGGAGGAAATTTTTTTTATGGAAAAATAATCCTCAGGGACCTGAGAATTTTTTTTATAGAAAAAAGTCCTCAGGATTTTTTCTATAGAAAAAAGTAATCCTCAGGGACCTGAGGAATTTTTTTCTATAGAAAAAAGTAATCCTCAGGGACCTGAGGAATTTTTTTCTATAGAAAAAAGTAATCCTCAGGGACCTGATGAATTTTTTTCTATAGAAAAAAGTAATCCTCAGGGACCTGAGGAATTTTTTCTATAAAAAAAAGTAATCCACAGGGACATGAGGAATTTTTTTCTATAGAAAAAAGTAATCCTCAGGGACCTGAGGAATTTTTTCTATAGAAAAAAGTAATCCACAGGGACATGAGGAATTTTTTTCTATAGAAAAAAGTAATCCTCAGGGAACTGAGTAATTTTTTTCTATAGAAAAAAGTAATCCTCAGGGACCTGAGGATTTTTTTATAGAAAAAAGTAATCCTCAGGGATCTGGGGAATTTTTTCCTCAGGGACCTGAGGAATTTTTTCTATAGAAAAAAATAATCCTCAGGGACCTGAGGAATTTTTTTTGTATAGAAACCCCCAGGGATCTGAGGAATTTTTTCTATAGAAAAAAATAATCCTCAGGGACCTGAGGAATTTTTTCTATAGAAAAAAGTAATCCTCAGGGACCTGAGGAATTTTTTTCTACAAAAAAGGAATCCTCAGAAAAAAGTAATCCTCAGGGACCTGAGGAATTTTTTTCTATAGAAAAAAGTAATCCTCGGGGACCTGAGGAATTTTTTTCTATAGAAAAAAGTCACCTCAGGGACCTGAGAAATTCTATAGAAAAAAAGTAATCTTCAGGGACCTGAGGATTTTTTTTCTATAGAAAAAAGTAATCCTCAGGGACCTGAGGAATTTTTTTCTATAGAAAAAAGTAATCCTAATGGACCTGAGGATTTTTTTTATATAAAAAAGTAATCCTCAGGGACCTGAGGAATTTTTTTTATAGAAAAAAGTAATCCTCAGGGTCCTGAGGAATTTTTTATTGAAAAAAGTAATCCTAATGAACCTGAGGATTTTTTTATAGAAAAATGTAATCCTCAGGGACCTAAGGAAGTTTTTTCTATAGAAAAATGTAATCCTCAGGGACCTAAGGAAGTTTTTTCTATAGAAAAAAGTAATCCTCAGGGACCTGAGGAATTTTTTTCGATCGAAAAAATGTAATCCTCAGGTATCTGTGGATTTTTTTTTCTATAGAAAAAAGTAATCCTCAGGGACCGGAGGAATTTTTTCTATAGAAAAAAGTAATCTTCAAGGACCTGAGTTTTTTGAAACTTGTTTTTATCTATAAGACGTAATCTTCATGGCATTTTTGCAGTAGTACAATTTAATCCTCAAGGTGCTGGAAACATTTTTTTATAGAAAAAATAAATCTAAAGACCTGAACCTTCTCAAATGAATAATCCTAATGAATTTTACAAAAGCAATCATCAGGATCCGGAGGATTTTTTACAAAATTACGTAGTTTTTTAGGAAGTAGGAAATCTTCTATAGGGTCCCTGAGACCCAAATTTATTATGCAACCCTCGTAAAAATCGACAGTAATGGAAGTTGAATGACTGAGTGAATGAACGGACAACTGAATGCAGTTTTTTTTTTCATTTCGTTACCAGTATTGTTTTGTACTCACAGTCACACAAAAAAATATATATTATTATATTTTCCCCTTCGTTGCACAAATTAAAATAAATGCAACACACACAGAAAAACAAAAACAACAAATATAAATACAACCAGTAAAAGTCCATAAACAACAACAGCAACAACAACTAAAACAAGAATAATAACGAATATAAGGATTTTGATACAATCCCAACAAAAGACCCGACAAAGTGAGCCTGGCATGAGGCATCAAGAATGATAGATGGTCGTCGGTACGTTCTTTGCAGGGATTACATGCTGTTGGCATAAATGTATGAACGTAAGTATGTGTCCCTATGGATATCTGATAGGGTGGACAAAAATGCTCTTAAACTGATGGATGAAATGAATGCATGTGTGTGTGTGCATCATGCATTTGCCGGACATTGCCAACCAGTAGAGTTATGTTTTGTAAGTTTTTAAAAATGTTGGTCTTAAAATTCCTGCTGACTTTATATATTTTTGGCAATTGAAAGATAAGCCTGCACGTATACATTCAATAAATAACCTCTTCAAGTTCGATTATAGCTTTTATAAGTATTCTAGCAGAGATTTTAATGAAAATTTTATTTTTTCGTTTTGAGAATCTTAGTAGCTATTAAATTGAACGGCACCAATTTGGTGAAAAGAAATTTTGCAACAGAAACAGAAATTTCTTCTGGTGTATTAACAACCTGACAGTATATCAATTTCATTCAGAATCATTGAAATGAACTGAAATGTCCTGTCAGCATGTAATATGTGTTGCAATAATTCATTTTGTAATTCGATATGCGCTCTTGCAGTTTTGTAACAAGGTAATTTAAAGGGATCATTTTGCTGATTTGTTTGTTTGACTTTAAGAATAGTTGTGGGATTAAAACTAGAATGTTATAAATATGATTCGTATTTTTCATTTAAATTTAAAATTAACCTCTAATGTGAAATATTTCATTTATATCATGATTTTTTTTTGACCTGGGTTCAACAATTCACCGTTCTTGAGTACAGGTAGGATTAGTCTAAATTCCTTCTACCCTCCACCTTAAGGTGGATGGTATATTAAACTTGTTATTCCGTTTGCAAATTCTCGAGGTATTGACCGGGTATCCCATGTTTTTTGGCATTTAAAACGGAATATATCGGTAAACCATTAAGGGTAGCTCCCTATATTCGGTATCTTGCAGCTTTTGGAGTTTTCAACAGAATTGAGTCCAATTAGGGGAAACTATCCTTGTCTAAAATGATCAATATTAGTCCAGTAGGTATTGTGAGGCTTTTGGGTGCGTTTCCCAACCAATGTGGCTTTAATTTGGTAAATTTATTCCGTCCATCATAAGATCGACCTTATGATACCCTTCACTACTTTGGGTATATTTTACATATGCTTCCTAAGAGACTCCGCCTTTTCTGAATATTGATACACGCTATTCGGCACGCCGCGCAGTTAAAAACGTATACACCCGTTCGAAATACATGTGGAAGCTATGGCTGTATCTGCACCAATTTCAACAAAACGCAATAACGTCATTCAAGTCTCAATTTGATACATTGTTCAAAATTTCATGTTAATCGGACAAAAATTAGAAATTTGGAGAGCCATTTATGACAAATCGGACGAATATATATGAATATGTGAGAGCTATATAGAAGTCTGAACCGATCCTAAACTTACTACACATCATTCTAAACACAATTCAGTACGCTATGACAAATTTCGTGCAATATAAAATCGGACGAAAATATATATGGGAGCTATATCTAAATCTGAACCGATTTTCACGATATTTAACACGCATCGCTATGCCAAATGATATATAGGGAGGATGTATAGGGACTTTGGTGCACTATTTAACTCAAATCGGACGAAACTATATATGGGAGCTATATCTAAATCTGAACCGATTTTCACGAAACTTAAAAATCATCATTCTAGACTCAATCCAATACGTTATGCCAGATTTCCTGCAATTCGAATGATATATAGGGACTTTGGTGCACAATTTACCTCACATCGGACGAAAATATATATGGGAGCTATATCTAAATCTAAACCGATTTTCACGAAACTTAATACACACCACTCTAGACTCAATTCAGTGCGCTATGCCTAATTTCGTCCAAATCGGATGATATATAGGGACTTTGGTGCACTATTTATTTGAAATCGGACGAAAATATATATGACAGCTATACTGAATCTGGACCGATTTTCACGAAATTAAACTCACGTCGTTCTAGACTTAATTCAGTACGCTACGCCAAATTTCGTGCAAATCGAAAGATATATAGGGACTTTGATGCACTATTTAACTCAAATCGGACGAAACTATATATGGGAGCTATATCTAAATCTGAACCGATTTGTACGAAACTTGTCAATCATCATTCTAAACTCAATTCAGTACGTTATGCCAAATTTCCTGCAATTCGAAGGATATTTAGGGACGTTGGTGCACTATTTATCTAAAATCGGACGAACATGTATATGGCAGCTATATCTGAATCTGGACCGATTTTCACGAAATTTAACACACCTCGTTCTAGACTTAATTCAGTACACTACGCCAAATTTGTGCAAATCGAAAGATATATAGGGACTTTGGTACGTCATTTACCTAAAATCGAACGAAAATATATATGGGAGCTATATCTAAATCTGAACCGGTTTTCACGAAACAACACACATCATTCTAGACTCAATTCAGTACGCTATGGCACTATTTATGTTGCACCAATTACCTAAAATCGGACGAAAATAAATATGGAAGCTATATCTAAATCTGAACCGATTTTCACGAAACTTAACACACATCATTCTAGACTTTATTCATGCCAAATTTGGTGCAAATCACAATATATATAGGGACTTTTGTACGTCATTTACTTTAAATCGGATGAAAATATATATGAGAGCTATATCTAAATCTAAACCGATTTTCACTAAATTTAGCACACATCATTCTAGACGTAATTCACTATGCTCTGCCGAATTTCGTGAAAATCGAAAGATATATAGGGACTTTGGTACACCATTTACGTTAAGTTGAACAAAAATATATATGAGAGCTATATCTAAATCTGAACCGATTTTCACGAAACTACGCTATGCCAAATTTTGTGCAAATCGAATAATATATAGAGACTTTGGTACGTCATTTACCTAAAATCGGACGAAAATCTGAACCGATTTTTCTCAATTTCAATAGGGTTCTTCCTTGGGTCAAATATGTTACCTATGCCAAATTTCATCCAATTCGGATAATAAATGCGACCTGTGCTTTGTTTACAATTTTACATGGACAGATGGACGGACGGACATGCATAATTGGACTTAGGAAGTGATTCTATGCATATTCTCAAAAGGAACCATGTGTCTATCTCGTTTCATTTTGCCTGTTACAATCATATGCACAAAGACATAAAAGTTCGAACTTAAAGCATTTTTCATTTAATCAAATATTTACATTAATAATTAAATATTAATTAATGGTACTTATTTTCCGCTAATTGAGCTCAACTTAGTTTAAACTGCATTACACTTTTTAAATATGTTCGCCCATGTGAAATTCTATCTCATTTATAAATATCTAATTATCCACCCGAACGAAATACGATATGTTTATTATTTGTCTATTATGGCGAAATTTGCACGCGATAGCTAAATTCCAAATTGATTATGATTGTTAATCGATGTGTTGTAAAACTAATGACCATAATGAGTATTTAAAGTGCCTCAATTTGGACCCTCGCTAAAAAAACTTTACAAATGCCACGATAGCATACTTTATCACAGACGCAGCCATGTTATAGTTATTTAAATTAGTTGTACAATCCAAAACGCTATTTATCCATAGACCTACTGTAACATAATTTAACCCTGCCAATGCCTAACAATAATAGTTATACCCTTCACCACACTGTGGTACAGGGTATTATATATTTGTGCATATGTTTGTAACAGGCAAAAGGAAACGTGATAGACACATGGTTCCGTTTGAGAATATGCATAGAATCAGTTTCTAAGTCGGTTTATGCATGTCCGTCCGTCCGTCTGTCTGGTCAAAGTTCAGGCCGCATTTATGATCCGATTTGGATGAAAGTTGGCATAGGTCACTTATTTGGCCCAAGGACGTACCCTATTGAAATTGGAAAAAATCGGTTCAGATTTAGATATAGCTCCCATATATAGTTTCGTCCGACGTTATGTGAATGGTGTACTAAAGTCCTTATATCTCTTTCGATTTGAATGAAATTTGGCGCAGCGTACGGAATTAAGTCTAAAGTGACGTGTGCTAAGTTTCATGGAAATCGGTTCAGATTTAGATATAGCTCCCATATATATTATCCTTCGATTTTATGTAACATATAATTTTGTTGAAATCGATTCAGATTTAGATATAGCTCCCATTTGTATGTTCGTTGGAGTTAAGGTAAATGTGGCACCGCTTGACACGAAACGTATCAATAGTCCTCTTGAATACACCCAAAGTGGTGAAGGGTATCATAAAGTCGGCCCTGTCCGACTATACTACTTTCCTTATTGGTTTTTATTGGAATAGTGAAACAAATGTTTTCCTAATTATTTGCAACGAATTACAAAATTGAAAATTTTTGAAATTTCCTAAATGTTTTTGTTTAGTTTTTGTTGTTTTTTGAATGCGGTGAGTACTGCCAAACATGAATAAATGAATGCTTGGAATGCCAACAACAACAACGACAACAGCTGCTGGTTGTAAACAATTGAATTTGCATTTAATTGTTATGCTCCTGAATGCAATTGAATTTTCAATGAGAATATTTTAGTGGAAAACTTCTAATGGCAGAGGCCACAGCTAACTAAACAACTCCAACAACAATAATAACAACAACAGTGTAAAAATAAAATATTATCATGGATGATGTTGTAAAACCCGAATTGCCATGCCTGTAAAATATGGATAGCAAATCGTAGAAGTTATTACATGAATTATTAAATAAATTATGAAGTAATTAGTAAGGAAAGAACTAAAGAAGGACAACTTCGACTATAACACAATATGCCACTTTAGATGATCTAAGAATCTTATTCTAACGCATAATAAATTAATTATGTGAACCCTATCGAGGCCCTTGGGAATTTCACAGCTGCTATCGTATTTTTCATAAAAACTTTGGTATTAAGGATTATGAAGTTCATTTGAGGAATCTCCCACTCTCGGTTTCAAATTTCGACTTTTAAACGACTGAAATTTGTATTGCCTCAACCTATACATAAAATCAGGCGAGACATTTATATGGGTGCTACCTAAATGTTTACATGGGATCGAAATATCAAACTACAGACTCTCAGATTGGAAAAATGGCCTAGAATTTTAAACATACAGAAATCCATAAAAATATCGAGAATTGGAGTAAATTTATTTGGCGGCTATACCAACACGAGGACAGATACTGATAATTTTGGTTAGGAAGCTTTTACATCGAAAGAGAAACCATAATATCAAAATGAAGTGAGTTCAATGGGCCAATATTTTCTATCCATTGGTCAGTTGTATACCCTCCACCATAAGGTGAAAAGGCCCCACAATGTTTATATATTCTTGATGAGAATAATTGTATTCTATGTCGATTAATGCATGGTCGTCTGTCTGTTTAAATCACGATAGGGATCGCAATAATTAAGATAAAGCTCTGAAATTTTGCACGGACATTGCTAGGTTGTTTGGTATTGAAAATAACATATATCGGTCCACGTTTTGGTGTAGCCCCTTTATATTAGTATTCTCGGTCTTTTGGGGATTTTGGACAGGTTTCCCAAGCTACTTAGCTGTAATTTGCCATTTTGGATTCTCGTGATACAGCTCATTTTCGTACCAAAATGATTAATAGTAACCCAAGTTCCAGTTTAGGCCCCATATAACGGTATTTTGAACGGGTTTTCCAACCGAATAAGCTGTAATTGGGTATTTTGGATTCTCACATTTCCGTACCAGAAATTATAATACTGACCCAAGTTTCAGGGTATTTTGGGTTCTCATTGAATAAACATATCCACACCAAAAAATATAAATACTGACCCAAATTTCAGGGTAGCCACAATATTAACCCATAGTTCGGGTCGCATTTATCACCCGAGGTGGACATTTGGCACAGCTCATTTATTTTACCCAAGGACGAATCATATTGAAATTGAGAAAAAACGGAGCTATATCGATCCCACATATACTGTACCAAACTCTCTGTATATCTTTCAATTTGTACGAAATTTGGCATAGCGTACTAAATTTAGTCTACAATAGTATGTCCTAAGCTTCGTGAATAATTTAAATATAGCTCCCATATATGTGTTCATTCGATATGATGTATATGGTGCACCAAAGTCCCTATATATCTTTCGATTTGTACGAAATTTGGCATAGCGTACTGTATCGAGTATAGAATGATGTGTGCTAAGTTTCGTGAAAATCGGTTCAGATTTAGATATAGCTCCCATATTAATGTTCGTCCGATTTAATGTAAATGGTGCACCAATGACGCTATATATCTTTCGATTTGCACGAAATTTGGCATAGCGTACTGAGTTGAGTCATTCTAGATGTGTGCTATGTTTCATGAAAATCCATTCAGATTTAGATATAACTTCATTTATATATTTTCGTCCGATTTAATGTAAATGGTGCATCAAAGTCCCTATATATCTTTCGATTTGCACGACATTTGGCAAAGCGTACTGAATTGAGTCTAGAATGATGTCCGTTAAGTTTCGAGAAAATCGGTTCAGATTTAGGTATAATTCCCACATATTTTTTCATCCGATTTAATTTTAATTAAGCACCAAACCCCTAATGTTTTTCTGATTGACACGTTGCGTTATTATGAAATTGGTGCAGATACCGATATAGCTTCCATATATTCCCAACCGGTGTCTGATTGAGATTAAATTTTTAACAGTACAGCATACCGAATTTACATAAATGTGGCCCATTGTACTCAAACGACTCTAAAACTTCCTGAATGAAATGAAATATAGCATAGGTTGCAGAAAGGCATGTGTATGCTCCTTCGGGGGAACTTTGATATGAAATTGTTAGAATACATATGAAGTGGATTTTGACGTAGAATATTTTATTCTTTGACATTATATACCTAAAATTAAGTTTCATGTTACTTTAATGGCCTTTGTCGAAAAAAATACTGGGAAATGTCTTTAAAAAAATACAAGAACATTTTTAATTTTTGGTTCAAAATGTTAAGCTGTCGTTGCAAACTTTTCATGATATTGACCTCCAACCTTTACCTATGTGGAAGCTGTGTATACATTATTTTTAAGCAAGTAAAAACGATGTTAAGTTCGGACAGGCCGAACTTTTTATACCCTGCACTATGGGTATGACAATCAAAATATCTAAGAGAAAACTCATGTTATGATTGGACCATAAGAACAAGAACATTTTTAATTTTTGGTTCAAAATGTATTACTATATATTCGGTATATACATTGTATATACCGATTTCTCTTGTTCAGTGACTTATGCTAAAAATTGATGGAGAATATTTTTGTCCCTTATACTATCCTTCTAAAACGTAATCTTGTGGGAAAAATGGGTAAAAACTTGTAATAAGTACGATTTTAACAATAACATGAGTTTTTGTTTCTTAAGATTTTTGACGTTTAGGCTGATTTTTGAGTTTTAGTATATTCTGAGACTTATAGTAAAACTTTATGGCGAACATTTCTGTAGAATATTCTGAGCATCTTTAACTTCGTTTTCAATCACTCTTGGAAATGGGGACGGAAAAGACCCCTTTAAAGAAATCGGTTGGGGGTTAAAGTTGCATACCAAAAGATTCCTCGACATTTTATCAGTAATATTGCCGAAGACACTATATACCTAAACTACAAGAGTTTCAAGAAATCATAATTCAAAAATTATCAAAATTCTTGAAAAGGGGGAATATTGCCCCGCCTGTTTAGGTTACCTCCCGACGCAAACTTTCAAAACGCCGATACACGTGTCATCTTTTTTTAGCCCCTCTTTCATAATCTGTTGGAATTTCCCGGTAATTATTTTTTGTGTTGCACAGTGTAATTGTTTTAATCCATGTATACCAAAGGAAAACAAAGGTAGTTTCTGATTTCCAAGAGTCGCCCTGATGGCCCCATGTTGTCTAGGGCCACAAAGATTTGCAGAGGGGTTGAGGAACACCTAAATAAGATCCCAATAAAATAACTAAAAAAGCTTAACCCATTTGAAAGCTATAACGAATTCACTATGATTGTTTTAGATAGATTATCATTTAAGCATGGATTTAAATATATATTATTTTATTTTTTATTTTGAGTTCCTACATCTAGATCAGATCCATATAGAAACAAAAGAACCTCACGATAGTCCAATTTTTTAATGAGTTACAGAGCTATCTTTGGATGGGTACAAATGTACCACGGTTATTGATATACGTATACTTTTTTGGTTATTGACCGTAGGGTTAATAAATCAAAATCTATTCAATTTTTCTCATATCCTTTAATAATTCCCAAGTTATAAAGGGGTAAACCTCGGCTTCAGCTGTGTTAAAAAATTGGCAATATTGCCCATATATATGTTTTCTCAACCATCAACATCACTAGTCCCCAACACAATATGTTGCTGATATTCATTTAGTATATAATCCTAGTTGTTATTGTTCTTGCTTCCGCTGCTACTCGCTGTTAAGCCAAAAGTTATTTGGTAATTTATTTTTAATTTAATTGAGCATTATTTTTTGTTTTGTTTTTTTTTTCAATTCAATAACGAGTGGGGGATCGTTCAGTGCGTATCCGTATTATGTGGTTTTCCATTCGTGGATTGGTTAATTCCAACAAATGGTGTGGATTTCATTGTTAGGCGACGAGAGTTTCGGATGGTTATATAAATACACAGACACCAGAGAGGTAGCTTTTCCTGCGGTAATTGCAGATGAAGTTAGTTATTGGTGTTGTTGTTTTTGTTGTTGGTTACTGCCAGAGTTCGGTTGGTTTTAGTTTAGAATGTGTTTATTTGGAAGTCATGCGGTAAACTCAGACTTTTGGTTTTTAGCTGTTTATTTGCTATTAATTGCAATTTAGATGAAATGCAAACAGCTGGTATTCAGAATTAGTTATAGAGTTATTTTTGTTGTAGTTTTAAAGTAAATTCATTTAAATATTATATGATTTATATAGGGATATTTAAAAATGTTGGAGGATTATTTGCTGCGTTTATTTAATCGATAAATAAGACAGAAGGACGATCGAATACGATAGACTGAATGATGTAGTGGAAGTGGAACCTCTGTTTTTGGTAGGAAAACCAATTGAGCACAGGAAAATATCTTTCTTTCGATAGGAAAGAAGTAGATGTCAGATTCTGATTTTTCTATAGGAAATATGCAATCAGAGAGCTGTTGAACTAATTTCTTTGCGAATAATCAATCCTGTGACAAAGTGGCAAAATTAGGCATTCCTTGTTCTTGAGTGAAAAATCATATTTACAGAATAATTCATGGAGGGTGACTTTTCGATATAGTCGTACGTCCATGTTCTTAAGTAGCACAAATACCTATTTAATTTTTATTAGCTGAATGCTCCTAACTCAGATTTTCAATGTAATAACCGATAATTTGATATTTACAGAGGTAATTTTTTTCTGCAGGAAAACGTATGTCGTCGGGAACTCAAAATTTGTTTCTTTTTGAAAAAATCTATTCTCTAATACTAAGGATTTTTCTATATGAAAAAAATCTGTTCTCTATATAGTAAAATGCCAGTTTTAGTGAGTTGTGGAATTGTATGATACCCTTCACCACTTTGGGTACATACAGCAGATGTTCATATGTACTAAAGGATATTACAAATGAGCATCTCTTAATAGAATAGACATAACATCAATGGAGGACTATTGAAATGGAATCGTGCGAAATTAAATGTGACATGTACATAGATATTAGAATTTATTTAAAAACCAGTGAGCGGAGCAGTATAGTCGGACGGGGCAGACCCTTCCCTTCACCGTGGGTTGTGTTGTGATGTTCGGCTTTCATTTGTGATCTATATATCGACTCGAAAATAACACAAAAAATTAAGTTTTCTGCCCACTTCATTCCAAAATTATTATACGATCGTCACCGAAAATTATAGGCGTTGTCCTTGACCATAACTGGAACCTCATGGAACATTTCAAAGCGATCAGCGCTATAGTTCCGCTCTCTAGAGTGGTAATGGGTTACTAAGTAATACGAATACGGAGTTACCTGTAAATATTTAGCTATAACTCCCACATCCGAGCCACTCCTGTTGGATATACTATCAACTTCTCGGTCTATGTCCTTCAGGGGTAAATATACGCTATATAATACCAATTTTGTAATTTTTCACACAAAAGTCAGGGTCCATTTGACCGGCTAAATATTGACCGATCTTTATCGTAACAGACATTCTTATTCTTTTGCCCGATCCCCTTCTCCATGCAAAAATTTGCGATGTTTGGACCATAATTGCGGCCTCTGGAGCGACCAGAAAAACCGACAAAAATAAAGTTTTTCGTCCATTTCATTCCCTAAATATCAACCGATTTTTTCTAAAAACAATAGGGGTCTTCATTGGCCAGAACCCATCCTACATGCAAACTTTTGTGAAGATTGATCCATAACTGTGGCCTGCATCGTGTTTACAAATTATAATGGACAGACGGACGGACGGACACACATGTCTAGATCGACTCAGCTAGTCGAGATATGACGATCGGTATACTTAAAGGTGGGTCTAGGACCAATATTTCGCAGCGTTACAAACTCTTGGGGCTGCACAAAGCTATAATACCCTGACAACATAGTTGGGTAGGGTATAAAAACCCACACACATATCATTCTTAAATCTATGAAAAATCCCATGACTATCGGGCACACTTGGATTATTTGGTGTACCATTTGTATGAAACCGAGCAAATTTATGTACGTATGTAAATCTGGACCTAATTGGCATATACCATTTGTTATGCTGCAGTACAGTGCGCTGTCCATAATGTTATATCGTGTATTTGCAACATACGTAGGCTCCTCGGTGAACCATTTACATAAAGTCGGAGGAAACTATATTTGGGAGGTTTATTTAAATTTATACCGATTTCAACAATACTTCGCATACGTCTATCTATATCTAGGACGAAACTACGTATAAGAGCTATATCGAAATCTGAACCGAATTCAACAAAACTTCACAGACATGAAATCGGACCTAATTTAGTACGCTGTACAAAATTTTCTCTCAATCGGACAAATATTGGGAGTTTGCTGTATCATATACATAAGATCGGACGAAACTATATATGGGAGTTATATCTAAACCTGAACAGATTTCCACAAAACTGCGTATACATGAGTTTGGCTCAATCGGGCAAATATTGGAAGTTTGCTGCATCATTTATATAAAATCGGACGAAAATCGAAATATGGGAGCTATATCTAAATCAATCGATTTTTCCCAATTTCAAAGGGCTTCCCAATTTGGGCCAAAAAATGATCTGTGAAATTTCATCCAATACATAACCAAGGGGTAGGGAAACTCACTTATAAAATTACGGTTATACGGGTACGGTACGGTTATATGGGGCCTATATAAAAAATTGGACCCAGAGACCAGATTTTTCATTTCAATATTTACTTTAAAATTAAAACCATATGAGCCAAATTTTTGGCCGCCTGTGTCAAGTGTTTCGGCAGTTAATGAGATTATACTCAATTTTTGGATAAATACTCAAAATAGGGGTACCTTTATATGGGGGCTACCAGAAAACGTGGACCTACATCTATAAATTTTTGCATGGACATTTGGTACCCAAAGATAACCCTCTGTGCCAAGTTACAGCCTATTTGATCGTAAAATGTGCCTAATAGACAAAAAATACATTAAATCGGAAGGTACGGTTATATGGAGGCTATATCAAAACATGGACCCATTTCCCATGCCTGCGGTTGTATTGATATAGCAGCCATCTGAGTCCGCCTACATGAAGTGGTTCGGCAGTTAATGAGTTTATAACCACTTACCCACTGTCCATCTCTAAACATAGACAGATCAACTCAAAAAGTTATTCTATGCATATATTTTCAAAAGGAACCAGGTGTCTGTCTCGTTTCCTTTTGCCTGTTACAAAACTTATGAACAAAGACATAATACCCTGTACCACAGTGTGATGAGGGGGTTAAAAGTATGTTCTGAGGATTTTTCAATGTGTTAGCAAATATGTCCTCTGTAGCTGTGCAATTTTTTTCTATTGAAAAAAAAATCTGCGGAATCCATTTCAGGAACTGAGGATTTATTTTCTACAGCAAAAGATTGTTTCTATCAAAATCTCTGGACTCAGAATCCCATGAACCATTTTTCATTTAAAAAACTATCTGTTCTCAAAATCCAAAGACCGATTTTTCAGTTGAAAAAATCTGTTCTGATTAAGAAACAATCTATCCTGAAGAGCTATATGAAAAAAATCTGTCCTCTGGAATTGAGAAATAATTTTAAATAGGAAATTGTTAGATGTTAGGAACTGGGAAATATTTTCTATAGCAACAAAAAAATCAGTCATCAGTCATCATGAAATCAGTCAGTCATGAGAATTTTTGCTTCCATAGAAAAAAATTAGTCATTCTGCTGGTAGAGATTATTTTTTTAAATTTGTTCCCTTTTGTCCATTGTCATCACACAGATTCAATTACAAAATTTTATTTTCGTATACCAATTGTGTATCTTTTTAAAAAAATTGGGTTAATGGAATTAAAAGCATTTTCATGATTTATGAAACCTACCCATGGAAGGAAAGCTTTCGCCGTGTTATGCCACAGCATTAAATAACCAGAGATCATAAATTATTTATGTGTTCATACTTAAAAAACAATTAGGTTTTTTGGCAAGCCAAAACAGAGAAAAAAACACGGCAACAAAGGAGATGGAGGAGAATCCCAAAAATATCGTCACGATAACCTCCATGGAAAAAAGGCACTTTCGAAGAATAACGAAAAACAACCAAAAACACATAATTTATAAATACAACAATGAAATCACTTACCTGTTGTTAAACCCGTATCATTTATGCTGGACGTCGATGTTGAGAAACCAGGAAATTTGCGCCATCCTTTGCGATTCCAAAAACTACGAGCTTTCGATTCAACTACAACCACTGGGCCGGGATCTTCGGCCGCTCTTATTTTGGCACAATTTAAAATACGTCGACCACAGGCAGCACGCGTAAAAAACCCCGATGCATTCAGGGCAACGTCTTCGTCATCATCGTTTCCCATGACCGTCGAATCGGCCAGATAGCCATGTTGGTGTGACAGTGTGTGTTTACCGGCCAAATGCACCTGAGGCAAATGCTTTATAGCCGAAGAGTGTGAACGCGACGAAGCATTGGTGTCGATGCATGTATTCGCCCTCTGAAAGGAGCGACAACTTTGTGTGGCATAGGCAAAGGCACTTTGTTGTTGTTGGGATTTTTGTGTGACTGCCGCGGGGCCAGACGTCGTTGCAGATTGTTGGGCAGTGCGTGAATTCATCAAGGCATTGGTTTTGTGTAGACGCAGCGAACCAATGTAACTGGCACCACTGCTGCCACTAAAACCACTGTCCAAGTCTGTGGCTGCCATGCATCCGGTTTGTAAGAGGCCTGCAGCTATTGTTGCGGAGCTGGAGAGCGGTGCCACAGATGTTGCTGTTGCCGCTACAAGAACAGGATCACAGATATTATCAGCCGATGATGAGGTGAGCCTTAATGGTTGGCCCGATGCCGAGGTAACACTGACTGTGGGAGCTGTTGGTTGCTCCTTGGGCCCACTGTTGGCCACGGAATTACTATTGCTACCGGTGGGACTGGTATTGGGTGGACTTTCGGGCATTAGCATGGCCTCAACCGATAAATTCAACTCGCCTAATATCTTATGATGTCTATTTTGTACTCTTCTTAATTCCTCTTCAACCAGCTGTTGTGTCAGCGAACCTGCCGAATGGGAAGTGGAACGTAATTGGCGATGGCTAGTCATCGAATTGGAGGAGGATGAGGTCGACGAGGCGGAGATTTCCTCATAGAAGTTTTCGGGTGTGGAAATATTGCTGGCACCTGTTGCAGCCCCCGCGATTGCGGCAGAAGGTGTTGCTGCTGCTGTCGCCCCTGCTGCAGCCTGATTGGCAAATTGCTTTTGGTGTTGCTGAGTCAGACGGACCTGATACGATTGCCTTGTGGCGGGTGATACCAATATTTTATTTTTCTTTCCTTTGGACAGCAAGGCCCGAATGGAGTTGGGGGGAGCTGGCGTCAAATCCTCGTCGTCCGGTATGGCCTGGGAGTTGGGTATGTTTGTGTGACGCATGGCGGCTCCTGGCTCATAATATGCATATGAATAATCATGATGTTGCTGTTGTTGTTGCTGCTGTTGATGCTGCTGAAGTTGCAGCAATTGCATCGATGTTGTCTGCGGTATATTCGACCACTGTTCTTCCATACTATGTGTCTGATTGAGTCTTCCCAAAGTTTTGGTGTGCCGTACCATGCCAGCACCTCCTCCACCGGCTTTAAAGGAGATGGCCAGCGTTGGCTCCGGTTCCGCACAAATTTCTATGGCATCTAAATCTGCGGGCATCGTTGACTGATATTGTTGCTGATGAAGGTGTTGCTGCTGTACCTGATGATGGTGGTGGTGCTGATGTGACTGTTGTTGGACATGCCTGCCACTAATTTTTCGACAACTTTTATTTGTCGCCGCTGAACTGACATTTGAGGTGGGACTCGTGCTCGATGGATGGGTGGTTGTGACATCAACTTGTATTGTATTGGCGGGTGGTGGTGGGACCGAATCTTCAAATGGCGGGGACGAGGGAGCGTTTTTGTATTTTGGCATTGTTCTAACTGTTGTTGGCGCGGATGGTGTTGCTGCAACGGTTGTTGCCTTTGAAATGATTTGCCTTACATTTTGACCATGTTGAAGCTGCTGCTGCGGTTCGAAGTGATGTTGCTGTTGCTGATGGTGTGGTGTTTGTGGCGGCTTTTGTTTCACATCTCCGCCAGTGGCTATACTCCCACCGCCTCCTCCACTTCCCACATTTGTGGAACCCGTGAATTGCTGTTGGTGTTGTTGTTGTTGCTGCTGATTCCTTGTAATTAAATGTTGTCTCTGTTGATGCGGTTGTTGTTGCTGCTGTTGTGTCGTATAATAATTCTGATTTGTTACCGGCTGTTGCAATTTCTGGCCATGATGTTGATGATGAAATTGATGAGGATGATGAAGTCCTGTCGCTGATTGCTCCTTTTGTTGTTGCTGCTGTTGTTGTAATTTCAAATCTTTTTGTGATTTGTTTGAACGTTGATTTCTGCCTAAACCTAAACAAGCCTCCATGGTACATTTTTATTGTTGGAAGGGCTGTGTTATCCGTTAATGGCAACGTCAAAACGTTGCTGACGTTTTGCCTGTCCCGTTAACTCAACGATGACAGGATGTTGAATTTAACCAATTTTGGTTAAGTTTGATTGGCATTTACAACAAATCAAACCAATCAACCAACCAAGTTAATGTGACGGAGATTCTGTTGCTGCTGCTGATGCTGCTAATGGTCTTTCTCTTACGCCACGAAATGGGTCGATTCGCTGTAATTGAAAGATTATAAATGGCAAATTAATGAAGAGTGCTATGAATGGATAATTTATGTAGCTCTTCAAATTGAATGATGTTTTATTAATGAATACTCTAATTGGATTTGTGTAGGGAATATCGAGAGATTATTGAACTGTTTGTTAGCGGTTAGCAAAATTGTTAAATTCTTCTTTAATTAATCAAATTACAAACAATTTAGAGGTTACCAGCCGGATGGTCGTGCATTACAGCATAATATCCGCTCTTGAAGCTTTCCATTTTGGTGAAATGGAGGTCCATATGAGTCCTTGCTAAAATGGAAAAACACCTTCATACGTTACCACAAGAGACTTCAATTCATATAACTCACGATCGAATATTTATTATATACTATACATAGACATTTTTGTGTTTAAGAATTGTTGTAGAATTAAATTATTTTTATTTAAATTATTTTTATATTTTATAATCCTGCTAAAAACCATCGATAATAATACGTAAGAATTGAGTGGTCCCTTCCATTGATTTTTTGTGCTTTTTGTGCTTTTTAATTATTGTAGAATTAAATTATTTTTTATTTTTGTTTAGAAAAAGAAATTTCAAAAGCTACTTATAGTTATATAGCCAAGGCTTTCATAATGGATAGCCAAGGCTTTCATAATGGAGAATATATAATTTGTATACCCTTCACCACTCTGTGGTACAGGGTATTATGTCTTTGTGCATATGTTTGTAACAAGCAAAAGGAAACGACATAGACACATGGTCCTTTTTGGAAATAAGCATAAAAACACTTTTTAAGTCGGTTTATGCATGTCTGTCCGTCCGTCTGTCCGTCTGTTTGTCTATGTTAAATTGTAAACAAAGTACAGGTCGCATTTTTTTATTCGAATTGGATGAAATTTGGCACAGCTCACTTATTTGGCCCAAGGACGAACTCTTTTGAAATTGGGAAAAATCGGTTCAGATTTAGATATAGCTCCCATATATATTTTCGTCCGATTTAAGGTAATTGGTGCACCAAAGTACCTATATATGTTTCAATTTGCACGAAATTTGGCACAGCGTACTGAATTAGGCCTGGAATGATGTGTGCTAAGATTCCTGAAAATCGGTTCAGATTTAGAAATAGTTCCGAAATAGCTAGCGTAAATGGTGTAACAAAGCCCCTACGTATGTTTCGATTTTCACGACATTTGGCATAGCGTAGTGAATTAGGTCTAGAATGAAGTGTGTTAAGTTTTCTGAAAATCGGACCAGCTTTAGATATAGCTCCCATATATATTTTCGTCCGATTTGGCACAGCGTACTGAATTAGGTCCAGAATTATGTATGTTAAGTTTCCTGATAATCGGTCCAGATTTAGATATAGCTCCCATATATATTTTCGTCCGATTTAATGTAAATTGTGTACCAAAGTACCTATATATCCTTCGATTTGCAAGAAATTTTACATAGGGTACTAATTTAAGTCTAGAGTGATATATATCCTTCGATGTACACCAAAATTGGCATAGCGTACTGAATTGACTCTGAAATGATGTGTGCTAAGTTTGGTGAAAATCGGTTCAGATGTAGACATAGCTCCCATATAAATGTTCGTCCGATTTAATGTAAATGGTTCAAAAAAGTCATTTGATATGCACGAAATTTTAAATAGCGTACTGAATGGAGTCTGGAATGATATGTGTTAAGTTTCGTGAAAATTGGTGGAGATTAAGATATAGCTCCCATATATATTTTCGGCCGATTGAATATAAATCGTGTACCAAAGACCCCGTATATTTTTCGATTTGCACGAAACTTCTCATAGCGTACTGAAAATCGATTCAGATTTAGATATAGATCCCATATATATTTCCGTCCGATTTATGGTAAATGTGCGAAAAAGTCATTTGATTTGCACGGAATTTTGAATAACGTACTGAATTAAGTCTATAGTATTGTGTGTGTGTGTGTATATTATGTTTCGTGAAAATTCCGATTTAAATATAGCATAGCTTAGATATATATATTTTCTTCCGATTTTATGTAAACTGTGCACTAAAGACCCAAAGTGTGACCAATTGGTACACAATTTTGTTTAATGTACTGAAGTAAATATACATTGATCTGTGGTAAGTTTTGTTAAAATCGGCTCAGATTCAGATATAGCTTCCATATATATTTTCGTCCGATTTTATGTATGTGGTGCGCCAAACTCCTAATATTTCTCCGATTGACATAAAATTTTGCACAACGTATCAAGTTGAGACTACAATGACGTTATTGCGTGAAATTGGTATAGATGCATAGCTTTCATATTTATTTCGAATGGGTGTCTGATTGAGATTAAATTTTGAATAGTGCCGTATATCGAATAGCGTGATGTTCACTCGGTTCACTAATAGATATACATAACATATTTAAGTTCGTTCAATGGTATGTCAAGGTTTCTCTGAAAAGGCGATATATCCAATGAAGGTGTGAAGGGTGCCATATAGTTAACCCAGTCCGAATTTACTACTTCCCTTAATTGTTAATTTCTAGATTCAGGGGTATTTTTCTATATTTTAGTAGTATTGTGGAAGTTGTATAACCCAATATCAGTCCACCTTTTCACATAGATCCCGTATAACGGTAACCTAATTTTCGGAATTTAAAGAATTTCGACATGTATTTAATTGTTAAATTTGTACGGTATTTTTTAGGTCCTAGCCCGATTTTCTAACCCGTGTGTCTGTAAGTTGGAATTTTGTTTTCTACGGGCTGCAATTTTAGATAATTTAAGAGTCCACTAGACGGTTTTCATGCAAATTAACTTTTATGGAAATTTTGAAATTTGGTGGATATTCTATCACAATATTAAAAATTGACAATACTGTTAAAACATACATATATTTGATTAACGAACATACAATTTAAAAACTTAAATTGAAAATGGGCCAACAATAACAACTACGATTTGAAAAACGCCAGTTAATATCGCACGTACTATTATCGTTTAAATTTATTATATATTTTATTTATCTTTAACATTGTTACTTCATACATCATTTCATTTCATTTCCCTCGTTCATTCAATGCGGAAAATAAACTGATGTTGCTTCCAGCATCAGTAACGATGTGAGGTCAACCCTACCACATATGTTTGCTCTGTAATTTGTTGCAAACAATCTACGAGGACAAAATAAATAATGAAAAAATATACTCGTATATAGCAATAAAAAAACGAAGTATTAGAAATGTAATGCTGCTACGCATAACTAAAAATGAGGGGACAAAAAAGAGGAACAGAAGTTGAAAAACACACACATAGAACAAAATTACTACTCTCCTTTGTCATGGTCCTGGTGACAATTACAAGTCATTCATACTTAACTACAACGCAAACAGAAGCTGTTGGTGCGGCTGCTGGTGCTGTTGTTCCTGTTTTTTTTTTGTGCACATATCCAGCATAGCACTGAAACTCCACTAAGCGAAAAAAAAAACTCAACCAGCAGCTGGGGGAATAAACAATGCCATAACTATCATGGATCCACAATGAATGCGGCAAGGATGCCACAGCGTACGCATTTTTGTCATTGCTGTTGTTGTTGTGTTTATGTCTTGTTTTTTGTTCGCCTTGTCGTTGCAATTTCAACAAAATTCTGTTAATTAGCAGCAATTAATCTGTAGTGTGGATGTAATTCATACTTGTCAGCGACAATATGCAATGCAGCAGTAACGCACCAACAGCAACAACTACAACCAACACCGAGCGATACAACAAAAAACGCACGAGGAACAAAACAAGAATAGAATACTGGTACAGCATTACTGTGGTGTTTGGTGGCTATGGTTGCAGTGCCCCTTTAGAAAGCCAAAAAGTCAGGAATAGCATCATAACTGATGCCACTGGCAATCTTGCACAGAATGGCGAAACAAAACGTGTACAACAACCACATATGCATATACACAGTGTATGCTGCGACTATTAGACAAAGGCAATAGATAACGCATTTCCTGTAGGATAATTGGTATGGGAATTTTTGGGAAATTACAATGTAACCAGTCGGGGAAATTGTAAAGTCGAAAAGGGATGGACTATGTGATACCCTTCATCACTTAAGATATATACAATTTAGATTCAATTCAAACGCTAAATGCTAAATTTCGTCTCAATCGGATAAATAATGGGTGTTTGGTACACCATTTACATAAAATCGGACATTTCTGACATAAACAAACATAGGCTCTTTGGTACATCCTTTAAACAAACAACAAGTGAAAAAGCGGTGAGTTCGGCCGGGCCGAACTTTGGATACCCTCCACCATAGTTATATTGACAGGTACCACTCCTTCTGGAATTCAATCAGGGGCTAGGTCTAAATGTGGCCATAGTTCATTATCGAACTTTACGTTCTAATTTTTTATTTCTCTATCCTCCGCAGGTGAAATGATTACAAAAGAGTTATAGAACCAAACTCAAAACGCGCAAATAATCAGATAACTATTTTAATATAAAAAGGGGGTTATATGGGGACTACCCCAAAAAGGGGGCGAATATTAATATTTTTTTGGTAGGGAGATTTGTTACCATATACGACTACAAAATACAAAGTTGCAGAAAATTCGGTTGAACAACGCGCTCAAGCACCCCAAAATACCGAAAATTGCGATACCCGCATATGGGGGATATCCGAAAAAATTGACCTATATTATAATTTTTTGTGGAGAGATTTGGTACCTATTAAGAACTCGAAATACTAAATTACAGCCAATTCGGTGGAAAAATACGATCAAACCCCCAAAATACCGAAAATTAGGAGGTACCGTCATATGGAGGCTACCAGTAAATGTGGACCTATATTTATAATTTTTTGTAGGTACATTTAGTACCCAATAAGAACCCAATGTACCAAATTCCAACGTCTTCGGTTGAAAAACGCGCTCAAGAACCCCAAAATATCGAAAATTAGGGGGTACTGTTATATGGGAGCTATGCCTAAACGTGGACCGATATATCCCATCATCGAACTTGACCTGCCTGCAGACAAAAGACAACCCTATCTCAATTCCTTCAGAAGATAGCGTGATTACAACGGACGGACGGACGGACGTGGCTAGATCGTCTTAGAATTTTACCCTGATCAAATGGAAATGAATATCTCGATGAGTTAGTTACAAACAGAATGACAAAATTAATATACCCTCCATACTATGGTGGAGGGTATAAAAAACAGCAAGGAAAGTAGTATGGTCGGACTGGGCCGACTATATGATACCTATCACCAATTTGGGTATATCCTACATGTGTATACTAACAGATGTCGCCTTTTCGAAACAACATTGAACGAATTTAAATATGTGATCTTTATCTATAAGTGAACCGACTAACATCAATCCATGCACAAGCTAAGTTTCATTCGGATAGATTTAAAGTCGTTTGGGAACAATGTGACAAATTCATGTAAATCAGAAAAACATTAAGGGTTTGGTACACCAATTACTTACAATCGGTCGTAAATATATATGGAAGCTATATCTATATCGGAATCGATTTTTACGAAACTTAGCACACATTATTCTAAATTCAATTCAGTACGCTATGCCAGATTTCGTGCAAATCTAATACATATAGTGCCCTTGGTACACTATTTACATAAAATCGGTTTTGAATATATATGGGAGCTATATCTAAATCTGAACCGATTTTTACGAATTTTTTCACACATCATTCTAGGCTCAATTCAGTATGCTCTGCGATACTCTGTGGAAATCGAAAGAAATATAGGGGCTTTGGTAATCCATTAACATAAAATCGAACGAAAAAATATATTGGAGCCATATCTAAATCTGAATCGATTTTCACGAATCTTAGCACACATCATTCTAGGCTCATTTCAGTGTGCTTTGCCAAATTTCGTGTAAATCCAAAGAAATATAGGGACTCATATAACATAAAATCGGACGAAAATATATATAGGAGCTATAGTAAATCTAAACCGATTTTCACGAAATTTAACACCCATTATTCTAGATTTAATTCAGTACGCTGTGCTAAATTTTGTGCAAATCGAAACATATATAGGGACATTGGTGCACCATTTACATTAAATCGGACGAAAATATATATGGGAGCTATATCTAAATCTCAACCGATTCTCACGAAACTTAACACACAGTATTCTAGAATTGAACGGCCACAAATTGCAGCGAATTAGGTTGAAAAACATGACCAAAAACTCCAAAATATTGAATATTGGAAGGTGCCTTTATATATGGGGACTACCTACATCAAAACGTGCGCCGATATATTCCATTTTCAATGATAAACATCCTAGGCACATAGAAGTCTTCTTCACTTCCTTTTTTTGGGTAAAAAAGTTATTTGCAAAAACTTTCAATATTAGTTCCGTTCAATCATAGTCCGCATATAAAGGTAACGTTAAAAGTTCTATTTAAGATTTCTAATCGAAGCGGCCGCAATTTGTCCTTGAAAGTTCTTGTTGGTTTGAAAATTGTCGAAAATGTTGATCGATTTCTTTGAATACCTATACCTAAAATGGCGAGACTTTTCTATGAGGACCATAGACCTACACTGAGAATTGATTTACCCATCAAGAACCTGAAATGCCAAATACAAAAACTTTGTTTAACAAACTAGAAACCTATAAACCTATAAATACCTAAATTTTGACAAAAAGGCCCCATATTGACAGCATTTTCTGCGTAATAATATGTTAATCCTAAAATATGCCAAATTACAGTCACTTCTTTTGGAAAATCCGGCATAAACCTTCAAAATGAGGCTAGGCCCCTGAAATGCCTATTTGGGGTGGGACCTTTATGTGGGGTGTATATGCCAAAATATGGAACTATGTTTCTAATTTTCTGCATAGTTATAATTTACCCTCCAAGAATCGGAAACGTTAAATTACAGTAAATCTTTAAAATACAGAAGATGAGATGGTATTTTGAAAAAACAAATCCGCAAAGAAGTTTCCCACCCGCCAAGAACTAATCGAAGCGAAGGCCAAAATTTAATCTCTTCTTTTGGAAAACTATCATATTACCATTAATATACCTAAAATCGGACGACAACTTAATTGGGGGCCAATGTCAAGGAGTAATGATTTCATTTTTATTCAAAGATATTTGTCAACCTCCAATAAGTACGGTAGGACCGAACTTCTGATAAGGTATAGATATACTGACATTTACGTGTAATTAATGTATTTTTATCTGGACCGATAGCTCGTTTTCTAGACTTAATTCAGTGCCCTATGCCAAATTTCATGCAAATCGAAAGATATATAGGGATTATAGGGCACCATTTACATTACATCGAACAAAAAATATATATGGGAGCTATAATTCAATCTGAACCGATTTTCACGAATCTTAGCACACATCATTCTAGGCTCAATTATGTATGTTATGCCAAATTTCGTGCAAATCGAAGGATGTATAGGGTCATTAGTGCACCATTTACATTACATCGAACGATAATATATATAGGAGCTGTATCTAAATCTGGAGCGATTTTCACGAAACTTAGCACACATATGATATGCCATATTTCGTACAAATCGAAAGTAATATGGGGGAATGGTGTTCCATTAACATAAAATCGGACGAAAATATGTATGGGAGCTGTATCTAAGTCCGAACCGATTTCTCTCAATTTCAATAGGGTTCGTCCATGAGCCAAACAAATGGGATGTGTCTAATTTTATCCAATTCGGATCATAATGCGACCTGTACTTTGTTTACAATTTAACGTGGACAGACGTAGGGACATGTCTATGTATATTCTCAAAAGAAACCATGTGTCTATCTCGTTTCCATTTGGCCGTTTCAAACATATGCCACAGTGTGGTTAAGGGTATTAACATTTATATGAAGTCTATATATGTCTGAACCGATTTGATAAATGTCAATAGGGTTCGCCCTAGGGCCACATTATTGATCTGTAACAAATGATTCGCATCGACAAATTATAGCGACGTCTACTTTGTTCACAAAAATACATGGACGGACATGCATAAATCGCCTCAAAAAGTGAATCTATGCAAATTCTCAAGAGGATCCCTGGGTCCATTTCGTATGTTCACAAAAATACATCGACGGACATGCATAAATCGCCTCAAAAGGTGAATCTATGCATATTCTCAAGAGGGACCCTGGGTCCATTTCGTTTCCTTTTGTATAGTACATACATATGCAGATGCAGTATTTGTTATATTCCTCATTTAAGGGCACCAACCGATTTTAGGTATTTTAAATGACCATATATTCTTCCCCCAAATTTACAAATGTCCCTCATATTTGCAACCAAATGCAAATACTAAAGCGTTGTCCTATTGTCTTTTGCGTATATGATTTTTTTATGTGGCACCGTTAGTCATAGTTGATTCGATGGTGGTGGTGGTGGTGCACGTACACATTATCATGCGAACATGTTTGTGTGTCCTTCTATGTGGACATGGACCACAGAAACCCAAGTTATGTCAGCGAAACTATGCAAGGAATTGAGAAGTGGCTGGCTGACTGGATGGTTGCCTTAGCACGGAATGAATATATGATGGCATGTGCTGCGATGCTAAAAAACACACACACACACAATATGGAGCGACCAGAATATATGCAGCACCACATCATGAGTGGTGCTGTTGTCAATTCTCTTCCCGTTTAGCTGGATGGAATTTGTATTCATTTTTTGTTTTCATTTATTTATCTTGTGTCCACCCTGACCAACAAGAGAAACTCTTGTTGGGTGACAACAAATTATTTTCATTCATGCAGTCATTCATTCGTTTATTTGGTCCTTCAATGTTGTTGATTGTTTGCTGCCAGCGTACTGGACTGGTATTTGCAATAGCTGCTGCTTGTGCTCCAGTTGTTGTCATACAATGTTGTTGTCGTGTTTTTTTTTTTTTTTTTGATTCCTGTTGGCAGTAGTTGTTGGCTTTTTGACTTTATTTTTTTTCCTGCATATGTGTGCCTGCCTGCACTTTTACATCACAATTGGATGCCACACATAGCACTTCTTGTGATCGAGTGGAGCAAAGTAGCCATGGTGACTGACCGTTTATTTTCTAGTTTATATCGTGGCAGCAATTAACACACCAGCTGCATGAAAACTATATTTTGATATTTCTGCCTGGCTGACTTGACTTGCTGCGTCATATTGATGTTAATTGTTTTTTGTTTTTCTTTGTGAGCGTTCTGTTTTTTTTTTTTATCGCGCTATTTATTTGCCTTACTTCTATGTCAGACTCACTGGCTCGTGCTGTAACATTCGGTTCCTCTTAAATGGCATTTGTGGGCTGGGGTTAAAAACAAATATTAAGTGTGGCCATTAGTGTTAAAGAATTCTTCCTGACATTGTTGATTTCCCAGAAGAAATTGTTGCAGATTTTAATTGTTGAAAATTAGTTCGGGATATTTTTTTATATCTATATTTAATATGCAGGGTAGCGATATGTGATTGTATTTTATAGTATTTAATACAGTGTATTCAAAATCATTTTATTTTATAAATTTGAGAAGGAGGATTTCAAGATTTTTTATATACTGGTAATATTTGGATATTTTTCGAAATTTGTTCTGTTTAGGTGCGGCTGAAAAGTGGGTTGGTTTACACCACCATATACCCAATAGAAGGGCTTATACTTAGACCACTGAAAGGTCTATTGTGTGCTCTAGAAAAAGTAGACAGTTAGAAGAAAATCGTCTAATCTTCTAAGAATACCGTGTTCTTAGTGAAGTCCTTCAGTCTATTTGGATATTTTTCGAAATTTGTTCTGTTATCGTGCGGCTGAAAAGTGGGTTGGTTTACACCACCACATACCCAATAGAAGGGCTTATACTTAGACCACTGAAAGGTCTATTGTGCGCTCTAGAAAAAGTAAGTAGTAGAAGAAAATCGTCTAATCTTCTAAGAATACCGTGTTCTTAGTGAAGTCCTTCAGTCTTTTCCATTCATATTCCCTTAGATCTGTTATTTCTTGAATAGTGCCACATTCCATGAAGTGGTTTCGAAATTTTTTAAAAGCTAGGAACGATTTTTTAAAGGCTATAGCTATGTTATGATAGGACCTTCAAAATACCGAAAAATAGGTGAGAAAAAGATGACAGCCAATATGAATACAAAATACCAAATTTCAGCCACTTCGGTTGAAAAATTCTTAAAATAACGACATGGGCCAGTATTAATAATTTTTAGTGAGGAGATGTGGTGATACCGTTATGAGCACCCAAAATACCAAAATAGACACAATTTGATTGATCATTGATCGTGGATCAATATTACAAATTTTTAGTATCGAAATGTGCCATACAATGAGAACCCAAAATACATAATTACAGCCAACTTGACAATATTTATTATTTTTGGTTCGGACCTGAACTATACAATGAGAACTTAAAATTCCAAATTACAGCAAATACAGTTGAAAAACGTGTCCCAAATCTACAAAATACCGAATATTGGGGTTACCGCTATATCAGGGGTACCCTGAAACTTGGGTCAATATTAATCATTTTTTGGTATGATATGTGTTATTCAATGAGAACGCAAAGTACCAAGTATCAGCCAGTTCGAGTGGAAAACGAGACCGAAATCCCCAAAACACCGAATTTTGGGAGGTATCGTTAAATTTGGGCTACACGAAAACGTGGACCTATATATGCCATTTGCAATACCAAACAACCTAGGAGTACTAACAATGTCGTTGCAAAAATTTAGGGCACTATCTTAAATATTGCGATCTCTGTCGTGATTTCAATAGACAGGCGGACATGCGTAAATCGGCATAGCAAGAATATATACTTTGTTGGGTATCCGGATAATTTTTCGAGGTGTTGCAAATGTAATGGCAAGTTTAATATACATTCCACCTTATGTTAGAGATGGGTAAGCTATTCGGTATACTGTAGGTTTTACAACCGAATGGACTGTAATGTGTATTTCATTGTCAAGGTCTATAGTCCACTATTGAACTTAGCCCCCATATAAAGGACAGACACAATTTCGGTATTTTGTGTTTTTGGTATTCCAGGCTTGTGGAGGTTTTTCTACTTCTATACGGAGAATTATGAAAACATGTCCATGCTTTTTTTTTACATAACCTTCGTTTGAAAGTTCTGACCATTGTCGGTAGCTGAAATTTGACATTCCGGGTAAAAACCGCAGAAGAGCGGAAATCTATATTAGAGCTATACCTAAAAGTGAACCGATATAGCCCATTTTCAAACAAAGACAAAAAATAAAAAATACTTCTTTCGAAGATGTTATGGACCATCACTGGTCCGACAGACATGGTTAGTTCTTAACCAAGCTACATCTCAATTCTGACCAAGAATATGTACAGTTGATGTGGTCAACAATGAATGTTTCGATGAGTTCCAAACGTGATGACAAAATGTATACCCTCCTTTTTATAGTAGTATACACTGCATGTATTTTGAATGGTCTAGTAGATTTGGTTCCTTTAAAAAGCAGCTGTTTTGAATTACAAAAAAAAATTACAAAATTACAATATTTTTTTTGTAACGTTTGCAACTACTGTATTTAGAACCACCATGCATTGCACACATATTCTTCTTTATTTCTAAATATATTTGTTGTTTTTTTACAAAAAATAAATAAGAATTTCTTTTGCCACAAAACTATTTAGTACCGCATTTATTAAATTCTCTGTTGGGATATAGATTTTTTGATTTGTTGTCGTTTTGTTTTCAGTTCATTCTCCCCCCTCATTTAGATTGGCAATATGAATTACTACCATGTGATGTGGCGGCAATATGTATGAACTGGGGGATTGGGTGATGTTGCTAATTCTACTGTTTCTCCAAATAAGTCAAGTTGTGCGGAGTGTATATAATGACGACGCAATTCATGGAATTGTTTGCAATAACAAAAATATGCGATTTATTTTCAACAAATTTGTGGCACAAGCGAGCTAGCTAATGAGTTTGACTGACTGTATTCTACTATTATTATATATTTATCAAAAAGTAAATACATTCTAAAGTATTTATTCACATGGGGAGCTTCGAATGACATTTCTAATCAAAAATAATTTGTTAGTTAAAAAATCACTGGTTATTAGAAAACATAAAAGAGAAATAGAACATTTCGTGGAATTTGTAATCAATCAAAAGTGAATCATAACTTCGTTTATTCAAGTGGGTTTAGCTAAACATTTTCTCTTTTTGACGTACAAAAGTACAGGTCACATTTATTATTCGACTTGGATGAAATTAGGCACAACTCATTTATTTGGCGCGAGGACAAACCCTATTAAAATTGAAGAAAATCACTTAGTTTCGTGAGAATCGGTTCAGATTTCTATATATAGTTCCCATATACATTTTCGTTCGCTGTAATGTAAATGGTGCCCATTGTCCCTATATATCTTTCGATTTACACGAAATTTGGCAAAGCACACTGAATTGTGACTAGAATAATGGGTGTTAAATGTCGTGAAAATCGGTTCAGATTTAGATATAGCTCCCATATATATTTTCGTTCATGGTTCACAAAAGGCCCTATATATATATCGATTTGCATGAAATTTGGTAAAGCTTACTGAAGTGAGTTTAGATTGATGTGTTCTAAGTTTCGTGAAAATCGGTTCAAATTTGGATATAGCTCCCATATATATTTTCGTCGGATTTAAATTAAATGCTGCACCAAATTCCCTATATATCTCTCGATTTGCATGAAATTTGGCATAACTTATTGAATTAAGTCAAATATTATGTGTGCTTAGTTTCGTGAGAATCGGTTCAGATTTCGATAAATAGCTTCAAAATATATATTTTCGTCCGATTTTTATGTTAAATGTACTCCAAATAATCAATGGGTGTCTGATTGAGATTGAGATTAAAATTTAAACAGAGCAGCATACCGAATAGGGTGTGTCAAGTTTGCTTTAAATCGATTTACAAAATTTAGCATAGGTTGTAGAATGGCATTGATATTAGTCGTAGTAAATATTGATAAATATCACATATTTAAGTTCGTACAATTTCATGTCAATGTTCCTTAGAAAAGGCGATGTTTGTTAGGATACATATGTCGAAAATATCCAAAGTGGTGAAGGTTATCATATACTATCATATAGTAGTAGTATAATGGCCCAGTCCGACTGTACTACTTTCCTTACTGGCTCTATGATAGAAGAGGGAGAAGATAGAGAGGTTCCATCCTTAGACATCACATTGTTTAAATATACCACAATGAGTTTTTATCGGATATACCATTCAAACCCCATTTTAGGGAGAGACAAACTAATGTTTTGGAGGAGGGAATGCACCATAAGTTGGAAATATCCACCCATAATTGATTTAACAATATCCGTTTTTTTGTTGAAATATAGGTCGCCACATTGATGATAGAGCTTATATTCCTAATACTCCGCACATGTTTGGTATTGAAAATTCGATATATCGGCCCACGATTTGGTGTATCCCCCTTGAAATCCTACTTAAATATTGGTCAACATTTTATGTTACTTTCGAATGTTGGGTAGGTTTTTCATCCAAAGAGGTATTTTGGAGTTTTATTGGAAAACATCCTACTAAAATGTTTCAATATTGGATATCCTTTTAAGGGAATTTTTTCTACAAAATTTACGGAAATCGGGCAGAAAACTTCCATATTAAAATTATCAATATTGCCTCAAGTTTCAATATTGACTGTAGGTCCAACAGAATGATACACCCCATTTTTCGGTAAAATTTTGTGGATTTGAAAATTAAATTTAATATTCTAACACTCGCTGACGTTCATTGCATTCAACTGTGTACTCCAAGCTAGGTTTTGTCAGTGCATTTCGTTTTTGTTTGTTTTGGTGGTAAACTTCAAAAGTTTGTCATTGCAATAAAATATACAAATACCACACAAAAAAATCCTTGTATTTGTAAATATTTGAAACAAGAATTGACATGCAGTTAACAACACAAGTCTGAATGGTAAAACATGAGGACAAAAGATATATGTGTGTGCGCAATGGTTTGTTAGCTGACAGTTCGGTTTTGGCTATTTGATGTGATGTTGGTCATTTTGGTTGGCAAAGTTCGTAATTGCCATGGTTTACTGCAGAGTCTAGAGTCATGACCATTCTCTGAATTGGTTCACCATTATTGTTTTTATTTATTTTTTGCTTTTAGATAGTTTATTTGTATTGTGTGTGTGTTGTCACTCTATTTCAAAGGATATACATATAAAGTTGGTAAAATAAAACACCAAATGGTTGACAATTTATGTGTGGTTAGTTTAATGATTGGACCACCTATTGAAATCAACACTAATTTATAGTGGTCCTGGTTGGGCTATGCTGGACCAATGAAAGTGTTTCTAGGCAGATCCATCAATGTCAGAAAAAAAAAACAGGAAGGCAATTTTACATTGTACCTATAGCCAGGAAATGCATTTCAACTAAATGTAGATACAAAACAAATCCTGATGCATTCCACCCATAGCCTGGTAAAATACATTGAAACTCAATATACCATCAATAGTATAATGTGAAATAGAAAAACAAATCCCCCTCCTTCTCCTCCTCTAATGCAACCATGGCAATAGAAGACAAATGTTGTTATCCTATAAATAAATATTTACACAAGCATTTGTCACATGTTTGCGGATTTCTTTTTTTACATTGCAAAGTGCTGCCTGAAATAATGTCGTCATACATAATTTACACAGAAAGGTATTAAAATGTCATCAATTACATGGACAATGTCAATTTAACAATTGAATATTTATGTGGAGTTTTTTTCTCGTTGTTTTTGATTGCAGATTTCATTTATCATGACAATTGAAAGGCGGGGGATCAACATCATCAGCTCTATGTTCGCTTATGACCTGTAAAAGTCAATACAGTCAGTAAGGCATTCAGACTTTAATGCCAACAATCAATGACGATTATATTTGTCAACGTTTATTGGCAATGATGGTTGTTTGGTTGGTGCAAAGGGTTGTTGAAATCATATCACCAATTAATTGAATTTAAAATTTTTGATTAAAAATGCATGAGAATTGAATAGTAATTTCAATTTGCTGGCAGACGACTGAATGGGGACCCTACGGAAGGGATTTTCAATAGGCGATGAAAACGGGGAAAACGGGATCTGCAAAAGAAAGTAAAGTGGGAAACACTATGAATTCTCTGTTATACTAACACAATCTATGAAAACTAAATACCAAAATACTCGTACCGGCACACCGATAGGTATAAGCAAGAAACATTTTCAATGAAGAAGTTTTTTATTCACTAAATAATCGGAAAGTCAAATTGCATCACTTCGGTTGGAAAATTGACCTTGAGAACACGGGATACATAATGAAAACCGTTTCGGTTGAAAAATACGGTTAAAACCATGAAAATAGGAAGACTATAATAAAACATGGACCTATATATAATTTTTCCCGAAGATTTTTTAGCCTTCCGAGAATCCGGAATGCTAAATTATAGTACCTGTAATGTACATATATTGACGAATTTCTGAGAATATATTTTGTATATACTAACAGTAAAGAAAGTAGTAAAGTCGGACTGGGCCGACTATAAGATATCCTTTACCAATTTGGGTATATTCAGCATATGTATTCTAAAGTCGAAATTATATATGGAAGCTATGCTATATCTGTATCAGAACCGATTTCAGAGATTAACTTATATTAACTTCAGTACGTTGTGTCAATCGGCCTAGCTATAGATCTTTAGTGCACCATTTACTTAAAAGTGGACGGAAATATATAAAGAGGGGTATGTAAATCTGAACCGAATTTGACGAAACTTTGCACACATTATTCTAGATTTAATTCATTAAGCTATCCTAAAATCGAAAGATATATGGGGACTTTGGTGCGCTATTTACATTTAATCGGACGAAAATATATATGTGGGAGCTATATATAAATCTGAACCGATTTCCACGAAAGTTTGCACACATCATTCTAGACTTAATTCAGTACGATATGCCAAAAATTCGTGCAAATCGAAAGATTTTGAGGGACTTTGGTGCACCATTTACCTAAAATCGGGCGAAACTATATATGGAGCATATCTAAATCTGAACCGATTTTTACGAAACCTAGCACACAAAATTCTAGAGTGAATTCAGTACGCTATGCCAAAATTCGTGGAAATCGAAAGATTTAGAGGGACTTTGGTGCACCATTTACCTAAAATCGGGCGAAACTATATATTGGAGCTATGTCTAAATCTGAACCGATTTTCACGAAACTTTGCACACATTATTCTAGACTTAATGTAGTACCCTATGCCAAAATTCGTGCAAATCGAAAGATTTTGAGGGACTTTGGTGCATAATTTACCTAAAATCGGGCGAAACTATATATAGGAGCTATATCTAAATCTGAACCGATTTTCACGAAACTTAGCACACATCATTCGAGGCTTAATTCAGTACGCTATGCCAAAATTCGTGCAAATCGAAAGATTTTGAGGGACTTTAGTGCACCATTGACCTGAAATCGGGCGAAACTATATATGGGAGCTATATCTAAATCTGAACCGATTTTTACGAAACATAGTACACATCATTCTAGACTTAATATAGTACGCTATGCAAAAATTTGTGCAAATCGAATGATTTGCAGGGACTAAAATCCGTAAATCGGGCAAATATATTTATGGGAAATATATCTAAATCTGAACCATTTTTCCCAATTTCAATAGGGTTCGTCCTTGGGCCAAGTAAATGAGCTGTACCAACTTTCGGCCAAATCGGATTATAAATGCGACCTGTACTTTGTGTAAAATTTAACATCAACAGACTGACATGCATAAATCGACTCAGAAAGTGATTCTAAGCATATTCTCAAAAGGAACGGCCCAACAATTTATAACCTCCAAATTTTAGTGCGGAAATGTGGTGATACCGTTATGAAAACCCGTTTAATTGGGACTACTCTGAAACTTCGGCCAATATAAATTATTTTGAGTACTGGAATGTGTTATACAATGAGAACCCAAAATGCAAATAAAGGTCAAGTTGGTTGAAAAACTTGTCCAAAATCGCTAAAATATCGAATACGGAGGAGGATTTATGGGATATACCCTAATACTTGGGTATGGTAGCTACCCTGAAACTTGGGTCAATATTTTTGGTACGGATACGTGTTATTCAATGCGCACCCAAAATACCAAATTACAACCGAATCGGTTGTAAAGCGTGTTCAAAATCTTCAAAATAGCCAAAATTTGGGGTACCGTTATATGGGGGCTACACAACGTGGACCTATATATGCCATTTCCAATATCAAACATCCGAGGAGTACTAACAATGCCTTGCGTGATTTGAACAGACAAACAGTCGGACATGCGCAACTGGACATAGAATTTTATTCCGATCCACCATATGGTGGAGGGTACAAGAATAATAATAAAATGTCTCCAAAGCACCACTACACAGAGATTCCGATGAAATCCATAACTGATGCGGAAAAATATTCAAAAGTCGGGAGAGGTGTATATTTTATACATCTAGCCCGTTTCTATGTTTCCAATACCAATTCATGCTCTTTCACTTGGTTTGAGAATATTTTTGTGCCCCTCAAGAAACCGAATTAAAGGTCATCAGACGGTAGAGGGATGTCTGCGTGATCTAAAAAAATGTCTTCAATAAAGATTCTCTTCTGAACGTCTATAAATTATATAGAAGATATATGGTATTCTCTGGTATCTATAAACGTCCATTAGAGACTCACGACGACGGAGTCCCTATATATTAACCAAGGGAACCTCTATAAACTATCAAATTAAAATAATATTTTCACTGACATATGCAGCCGGCATACACATTGCGCGATATGAGTCCATATAGACGGCCTGAGGTAATACTTTGTAGATGACCAAAAAGAAGAGACTATAAATATTCCAATCAGATGGTAAATGAAGATAATACAGTGAGAAGATCTTTAGACGATCATATTATAGGACCATTTTTATAAGAATGAAAAATAAGTTATTTGAAAATGCCAAATAGAAAACCAATATCGACAGTCCAATAGGACTCTTCATATACGACCAGATGTTCTATAGATCGGGTTGTCTTTGTAGACTACCAAATGAGAGGATCTTTAGACGACAATATGATAGGACTTAAAGCCAACCCGATCGTATTGTTTATATAGCATCAATAGAGGGTTTTTTTGACAACCAAATAGGTGACTTAATCAAAAACCAGTAAGGAAAGTTCAAAAGTCGGACGGGGCCGACTACATGATACACTTCACCAATTTGGGTACATGCAAGACATGTTAATATCTACAATATCCTGTAGAAAGAACGGTCATAGAATCTTTGGAGGACCATTGAGATAAAATCGGGCGAAATTAAATGTGCTATCTAGATAAATATTTGAACCAATTGAAAAAGCCAAACACATCCAATTCTGAAATCAATGAAAAATTGCATGTCAAACGGACAGACTTGGATTCTTTGGTGTACCATTTGTATGAAATAGAGTGAAGTTATTTATGAGAGCTATGTATAAACATATGGACCTAATTGAGTAACCGTTGCATATATCACGCATCATTTTTTTCTCAGTAGCATTCGCTATGCTAAATTTTACTCAATCCGACAAATATTGGGAGTTTGGTGTATCATTTACAAAAAAAAATCGGACGAAACTATATATAGGAGCTATATATAAAACTGAACCCATTTAGAAAAAAACTTCACAGACATCTGTCTGGATCTAATGCAAAATGTTGTCCCAATGGGGCAAATATTGGAAGTTTGGCATATCATTCACAAAAAATCCGACGAAACTATATATGGGAACTATACCTAAATCTGAACCAATTTTAACAAAACTTAGCAGACATCTGTCTGCACCTAATTCAGTACTCTGTGCAGAATGTTGTCCTAATCGGACAAATATTGGGAGTTTGGTCCACCATTCACATAAAATTGGACGAAACTATATATGGGAGCTATATCTAAATCTGAACCGATTTTAACTAAACTTCGCAGACATTAGTCTGGACCTAATTCAGTACTCTGTGCAAAATTTTGTGCCAACCGGACATATATTGGGAGTTTGGTGCATCATTCACATAAAATTGGACGAAACTATATATGGGAGCTATATCTAAATCTGGACCGATTTTAACAAAATTTCGCAGACATCAGTCTGGACCTAATTCAGAACTATGAGCAAAATTTTGTGCCAATCGGACAAATATTGGGAGTTTGGTGTATTATTCACATATGCACAAAGACCCTGTACCACAGTGTGGTGAAGGGTAAAATAAAAAGACTCTCTATACTACAAGATAAAGGCATTCATAGATGGTTACCTGGAAATATTTAAAGGCGAACAGATATGAGTCGGTATAATCGAACAAAAGATATTTATATACGATTAAAACGGGGTTTCTGTAGGTGAAGCCTATGATCCGAAGGATGAAGCCTATTTTAATACACGTATTGATTGAAACTAGCAAAATAAAATAAACCTACCATCTCTACACATGATGTGGTTAAAAAATAGTCTCTGGTCGTCTATAGATAGTCAGAAAATATGAAACGGGTATAGGCAGACAAAAGAGAGTCTCTATAAAGGACAAGAAGACGGTTTTTATAAACTAGTCTCTATTGACTAACTTTTTTGTAGACTAAGATTACAGAGAGTCTTCTTGACGTCTATGCATAACCTCTCTTGAAAAAAAACCAAAAAATCTATTGACTAACAGAAGATGTCTGTAGACTTCCAGAATGGAGTTTATGTAGACTAAAATTCATTAATTAAATTAATTCAAATATACTTTCTTAGTCGGCTGTAATTAACAACGACCACAATATAGTGCATCAAATGAAAATCAGTGCAAAAAGGATACCCAAGTGCTACCAAAAGTGCAAAAAATAGAGTTTCTCCAAAGTCGACCACTACCGGCTTCAGTTAACTTTCACATTCCCCAATTCCACATAGCCTTCAGAAGAAAAAAAAGAAAACAAAAAACATTATTCAAATGCTAATAACGTTGTTTCGTTGGGTGTCATCAAGTGCAGTTGTCGTTATCCTCCGGTTTAATGTCGGATTGGATGACACTGCTGTGTTGCCAGCACAACAGCAAAAAAGGGAAACAAAAACCAAATAGAGAATTACAAAAATATCAATTTACAATGTTTGCTCAACAATATATCCACAATAATAAAAATGGTCAATCAATACCATGATATGGCATGTCATTACCATTGCCTACAATTCCCTCGGCCATCAGACACGGATGCCATTGTTGCCGTTGCTGTTGATGATGATGATGATGGCTATAATATTGACTTCGTGAAACAATAAAAAATTCTGACTTTTGCCGTTTTGTTTTAATGGGGGAAACAATTTCCATAAAAATAACACCCAATAAAATATGACGAAGGGCAGACATTTATATTCTTCAAGCAAAAAAAATTCCAGCATAACAAAAACTTTGGTAAAATAAACAACAACAGATGTGAAATGGGGAAAATAAAAACAGGGAGATTTTTTTTCATTTAAGTTTAAGTTTAAACTGTAGAAGAAGTTAATTTAAAGGTATTATTCAAGGTTTTCTTGTAATAGTCTCAGACTTAAGGATAATGGAAGTTTTTGGTATTGAAAACCCCATATAACGGTACCATCCAATAATCGGTATTTTAAAGCTATTGGGCACGTTTTTCAACAGAATTATTTCGATATCAGAATTTCTCATTGTGTAGAAAATTTCCCTGATAAAAACTATACTGTGCGACAAAATCGTGGTCATGGTCTGGCGGTTGGGAAATTCGTATTGTGGATGAAAGACCTTGGTGAGGCTATTAAAACCGCTGAAGGAAAATATCACAATAGGTTAAAGTTCGGAGATATACTAGAATATCTTCATTTGCAGTTATTTTATGTATTTTAAGTTTGTTTTTCCGTTTGTTAATCATCGATGTGTTCCGAACCTATAATATATATATATATATATATATTCTTGAACAGCGTAAGTGTTTATAACGAGTTAAGCATGTACGTCGGTCTGTTGTAATCACTTTAGCCTCTAAACGAATTGAGATAGATCGCCTAAATTTTGGGCTATATCGGTGCACGCATAGTTCCATATAAGGGTACCCACAAGCTTCGGTATTTTGGGGTCCTTGGGCGCGTTTTCCAACCGAATTCGCTAAAATTTGAGTTCGTATGTATAAAGATAGGTACATTTTCTCGGATAGCCCCCATATAACGGTAACAGAGTTTTTTTTGGTATTTTGAGAGTTTTGAGCGCCTTTCGTATTTGATATCAAATCGCCTCCACAAAAATTATTAATATTGGCACCCTTTAGGGGTTGTCCCCATATAACCCTCTTTTTTACACCCTCCATCATATTGTGGAGGGTATACTGATTCATTCATTTCCGACCCTATAAAGTATATATATATTGTTGATCAGGGTAAAATTCTAAGACGATCTAGCCATGTATGTCCGTCTGTTCGACCGTTGTAAATATGCTGTCTTCTGAAAGAATTGATATATAGTGCTGAAATTTTGCATATGGTTTTCTTTTGTCTGCAGGCAGGTCAAGTTCGAAGATGGGCTATATCGGTCAAATTTTAGCCATAGCTCCCATATAAAGGTACCCCCCAACTATCGATATTATTTGGGGTTCTTAAGCGTGTTTTCAAAACGATTTCTCTGAAATTTGGTACATTGGGTTCTTCTTTTTGTAACATTGGGTTTCAAATTTCTCCATAAAAAATTATAAATAAAGGTTGTCCACATATGACGGCACCTCCAATTTTCAGTATTTTGGGGGTTTTTGAGCGTAGTTTGGAGCTGCTATTTACTATTTTGGGTTCTTATTATGTAGCAAATCATCCAAAAAATATAGTACCATTTTTATACCCTTCACCACACTGTAGTACAGGGTATTATGTTTTTGTGCATATGTTTGTAACAGACAAAAGGAAACGAGATGGACACATGGTTCTTTTTGAGAATGTGCATAGAATCACTTTCTCAGTTGATTTACGCATGTCCTTCTGTCCGTCCATGTATTTTTGTGAACAAAGTACAGGTCGCATTTATGATCCGATTTGGATGAAATTTGGCATAGGTAACTTATTTGCCCAAAGGACGAACCCTATTGAAATTGGAAAAAATCGGTTCAGATTTAGATAAAGCTCCCATATATACTTTCGTCCGATTTATTGTAAACGGGGCACCAAAGTCCTTGTATATCCTTTGATTTGCACGAAATTTGGTACAGCGTAATGAATTAGGTCTAGAATTATGTGTGTTAAGTTTCCTGAAAATCGGTTCAGATTTAAATATAGCTCCCATATATATTTTCGTCCGATTTAAAGGAAAATATATTTTGATCCGTTTTTAGGTAATTGGTGCACCAAAATCTCTGAAAATCATTCGATTTGTACGAAATTTGTCATAGCGTACTGAATTAAGGCTAGAGCGACGTGTGCTAAGTTTCGTGAAAATTGGTTCTGATTTAGATATATCTCCAATATATATTTTCGTTCGGTTCAGATTTAGATATAGCTCCCATATATATTTTCGTCCGATTTAATGTAAATTGTGTACCAAAACCCCTTAATATCTTTCGGTTTGCACGATATTTGGCACAGCGTAATTAATTAGGTCTATAATGATGTGTGTTAAGTTTCCTGAAATCGGTTCCGATTTAGATATAGCTTCTATATCTGACCAAATGAAAACTTTAGTATCGGTTGCAAAATTACATGTTTATTGATCCAATTTCTGGTTCTTTAAAAATGAGAAGTCTCTTTGGATTCATCTGTTGAATATACCCAAAGTAGTGAAGGGTATCATATAGTCGGCCCCGTCTGACTTTACTTTTTTCTTTACTGGTTTTTGGTAGCCCCGTATAAGGGTACCTCCAAATTTTCGGTATTTTGGGGTTCTTGAGCGCGTTTCTCCATATATGCTCTTTTTATATTAAAATAATTATCTGATTCGTTCCGCTGTTTAGTTTTGTCTCCATATAGTCGTATTCCGCCATTGTACGGGGGGTATTCTATACTCGAAGGTATGGATTTCTAGGAGATTTCTAAATTCTAAATTATAGCTCCGTCGATTGATAAATGCGAAAAAAGTCTAGAATCATAAAAATGCCTAAAATAGGGCAGAACCTTTGTTCTGTCCTATTTTAGGGCGATAATTGGATGAAATCATATAACAAATCGGTTATATGATTTCATCCAATCTGTATATATCGTAATATTTGCTCCAAACTTAATTTAAGTTCGATATCTTTCTGACAAATCATGAGAACCACTACAATCCAAACTTTGCACATAGTAATACGTTTGTTAACCCTATATAAATTCCGAAGACCCGACCCAATGGTCCAGACTCACAAAGTGTCAAATCCTTTTAAAATTGTTAGGATGCGTATAAGGAGTATACAATTCAAACCAAAGTATGCACATAGTAATACTCCTACCTAACTTAAATCAATTCTCAAGATTTGGCCCAATGGTATGCGGCTTCTCATATAAGGTATCTCCATAAAAAGTTTCAAATTTTGTAATTCCAATTCGATTATATTTTAGTAAACAAATTAATATAATCTGACGAGGCCGACTATCAAATCTCACTGGACCCCACAAACTCTTGGATCCACACCAATTATGCAAAATTTCTTTAATGATACAAAAAATGGTATCTAGGGAGAATTGCGAAAATCGACTACTAGAGTTTTTTTTTTGCAAATAGAGAGCAGGACCTCTATGAGAGTTTTTTTGCAAATGGAGAGCAGGACCTCTATGAGAGAGGCATTACGAAGTTAACTTTAAAATGGCAACCAATCATACAATAAAACGGTGAATATTTGGCCCAAATCGAACATTCCGAAGCATGTTAAATAAAGTCCTATAGTTCGTAAAAAATAATGGATTTCTTTTCCCCCAACCTAATATTACCCTCTATATCTACAAATGTTCATATTTCTAAATGGGTAACAATAATTAATGTGTATATAGTTCTGGCCGTCCATATTGTAATTGCTTGTTCTTGTTATTGTATATTTATATCAATATATATTTTTCAACTATGCATAAAATGACCTTCATCAATACCTCAGCAAAAAAATCTTATTAATATTTTTTGTTGTTTTTCTAGAAAAATTTGTTTAGTATTTTAAAAGCCCCATCGGCTCACATCCCTTTATATTAAGATTTTTTTTAATAAACATTTTCAATTAACGAACATGTTTGTTCGACAGCTGTGGATTAGTTTCAAAATATTGTTTTTGGAAATTTGAACCCTTTCGAATAATTCATGGCACTTTTCTGTAGTCATTAACGTAATAACATATGACTCTTGTTCACTATGCCGTTGTGTTGTTGTTGGTGTGCCGGGTTTTAGAGCGTTGGCGGATATATGGGTGTGTATTGCTGCTGTTCAGGCAACCACCATTATTGTTATCCAAAAGCCGTAACCTTGTTTTGTAGTTTGGCTACTTTATGCTTTCGATAAAGGCCTAAAATCAACAGAATGCAAATTAATGGCATGGGTGGCCAACTAGGGCACAGGTGTGGGGGTACAAAAAAAAAAAAAAAAAAAAAACCAGTAAGGAAAGTAGTAAAGTCGGACGGGGCCGACTATATGATACCCTTCACCACTATGGGTATATTAAACAGGACTATTATCATGAAATGGGATGAAATAAAATATGTGATATTTTTCTAAATGTGAATCTACCTAGATCTATCCATAAACATGTCATTCGTTTGTTACAATGGGACAAAAGTATGTAAATCGACTTCAAACTAATATAAATAGGTCATCGGTTATGCTATGTCTGTACTTCTAGAAAACGCAACTACGTTATTCTATGCTCAATTTTGTACGTTGTGCAAAATGTGATGTCAATCACATTTGATGCCCAATTTACTTGAAATCGTTCGAAAATATATATGGAAGCTCTATCCAAATATTAACGATTTCAAACAAACTTGTCACAGCTTAGGTTATACTACTTTCGGAACGTTCCTGGTTCCCTGGTGCGTCAATTATTTAAAATCAATCTGTAATAAAAGGGAGCTATATCTAAATCTGGACCGATTTTCTCGAAACGTGGCAGACACCACTGTAGGCTTAATTCAGTACGTTATGCCAAATTTCGTGCAAATCGAAGGATACATAGGGACTTTGGTGCACCATTTACATAGAATCGGACGAAACTATATATGGGAGCTATATCTAAATCAGGACCGATTTTCTCGAAACTTGGCTGACATCACTCTAGGATCAATTCAGTACGTTATGCCAAATTTCGTGCAAATCGAAGGATACATAGGGACTTTGGTGCACCATTTACATAAAATCGGACGAAACTATATATGGGAGCTATATCTGAATCAGGACCGATTTTCACGAAACTTGGCAGACATCATTCTAGGCTCAATTCAGTACGTTATGCCAAATTTCGTGCAAATGGAAATATATATAGGGACTTTGGGGCACCATTTACATGAAATCGGACGAAACTATATATGGGAGCTATATCTAAATCTGGACCGATTTTCACGAAACTTGGGAGACATCATTCTAGGCTCAATTCAGTACGTTATGCCAAATTTCGGGCAAATCGAAAGATATATAGGGTCTTTGGGGCACCATTTACATGAAATCGGACGAAACTATATATGGGAGCTATATCTAAATCTGGACCGATTTTCTCGAAACTTGGCAGACATCACTCTAGGCTTAATTCAATACGTTGTGCCAAATTTCGTGCTAATCGAAAGATATATAGGGACTTCGGGGCATCATTTAAATGAAATCGGACGAAACTATATATGGGAGCTATATCTGAATCTGGACCGATTTTCTCGAAACTTGGCGGACATCACTCTAGGCTGAATTCAGTACGTTATGCCAAATTTCGTGCAAATCGCAAGATATATAGGGACTTTGGGGGCACCATTTAGATGAAATCGGACGAAACTATATATGGGGGCTATATCTAAATCTGGACCGATTTTTACGAAACTTGGCAGACATCATTCTAGACCTTAATGATTAGGCTGTACCAAATTTCGTGCAAATCGAAACATATATAGGGACCGTTTCCATTAAATCGGTTAAATATATATATTTGAGCTATATCTAAATCTGAACCGATTTTTCCCAATTTCAATAGGGTTCGTCCTTGGGCCAAATAAGTGACCTGTGCTAAATTTCATCCAATTCGGATTATAAATGCGACCTGTACTTTGTTTACAATTTTACATCGACAGACAGACGGGCGGACGGACGGACGGACATGCATAAATCGACTCAGAAAGTGATTCTATGCATATTCTCAAAAGGAACCATGTGTCTATCTCGTTTCCTTTTGCCTGTTACAAACATATGCACAAAGACATAATACCCTGTACCACAGTGTGGTGAAGGGTATAAAAACAAAACAAATATATATATATAATTAACGGACCAAATTCGTCGCTATTGTAATGCCAGTTTTTGTGAAAATCGAAATCGTTTTTTTTTCAGGAAATTTCTCAATAAAAATCGTTTCCTATAAAATCATATACATATCAGAGTTTTTTATGTACTACACATCTCTCTAAATATATTATATTTGAATCACAAGGACATCAATTATATAAAATTTAATTTGCTTATTAAAACCAATTCTTTTGGTGTAGCACTTCTATGGCCCGCCACAATTAATGGTTGACCAACGCGTGCAACATATTTTTTGGGCCACAATTTGGAAAAGGAGAAAACAACGGGCAAACACACATAGTATGAAATTCAATATTTATGCGTAAATGTATCATTAAATACAGTAGTTAAGAGTGGAACACATGATACTCTATGGTTCATTAGTGAAGCAGAAAGTCGGCTATAATCGTCATACTGCAAATTCAATGTGAATGGATGCCCATGACGGTGATGTGTTATTAAGTCTCGGCCATGAAGTAAATTAGGGAGAGAATGTGTTTGAGGATCTTGTACCCTGTTACTTGATTGGAACGGGCATCAGTTATAGGAATAATTAGTTTAAGGGGACCCTCCCATTCTCGGGATCAAACATTTTGTTGATATACTTCGAATCTACACTAATTATAGAATGTGCCTACAAAATTTCAAATGATAATCTCAAGAAGTCTTGAAGATATAGCCGATTTATTGTGTCAGCATCAAGTGACGGCTGAAGGGCTTCTCAAACTTTAAACGCGTTTTTCTCTAAATATTTTTTTGCGAATGGCGGGCACGATAACTCAAAAACTAATAATCCAATCGATTTCAAATTTGTACACGTTTCTCTGTGAGTGTATAGCTATCGTATGAACTAGGATAAAGCCAATCGGTAAAGCCAACCATTTTGTTAATTTTAGACGAAATCAATAATCCTAGTTCATACGAGAGCCAGACATGTACTCTTTCTAACACCGTTGGAATTTTCGGATTCCGATGTTCCAGTGAGGAGTTATCATGCCCGCCATCAAAAATAAGGAGTTTTCTTTAATTACAAAAAACAACAACAAAACAACAACAAAATTTTTTTGTAAATTATTTTTCTTCTATTTTAAATCTTCAATTATATATGTGTAAAGTTACAAACCTTAACAAGCATTGGTATTGATTTACCATCCCATTGGAAATCTTGAAAAATTAAAATCGAGAATGGGTGGGGTTCCCTTAATATAAATTTAAGGAATTGTACCAAAAGACCAAAAAAACCAAATACAAATTTCAGCAATTTTTTAATGGAGATTTTTCTTAAAATCGCAAAACCTTATAATATGGACCAATTTTGACGACGCGTGGTAGGGTGGTACATGTGTATAATATCCAAAAAATACTGCTATTTAGAGGGCAACGATATATGAGGCCATTACCAACGTGCACAGGATTTTAATTTTAATCAATATGAAAATTGTCATAGTAAAAAATGTATGCGTTCGTCCCGGGAGGCTAAATGTAAAACGGGGCCAATATTTATTATGGTTTTATCGTCTTAGAATTCTATACTTTCATGTACAGAATATTCCTTCTAACTATGGGGGAATAAGACTATATTGGGATAACCCAAATCAGATAACTATTTTAATATTAAAATAATAATCATATACGACAATAAAATACCAAATTACAGTGAATTCGATTGAAAAAACCTTTATAGCTAATGATGGTATATACACTTTTACAATACTTTTTAAAATAAATAAAATTTTCAACGGGAACGTTCTCATTTTTATCAGTCTTTTTTGTCACAAAAATTTCTATGATGTTTGACTTTGAAGTTTCACTACAAAAACACCAGACCACTTTTGACATTTATTTCAACGAAAAGTGATGTAGAATTTTATATACTTTAACGTGGTGCAAAAAATTTTAACTATACTTATTTTTTTTTAATTAATCGAAGAAAACAGTCTATTCTAACCCTCTTTTGCTACGGCCAAAACGTGCCTCACTGAAATATTGGTTTTTTGACCCCATGTTACTTTCGACCAAATCCGTTTCAGGCAATTTGGAGGATATTTATAAATGTCCGTACGTCCGTCATATTTCTTCCAAACTTAGTTCATGTTCGAAGTTAGAGACTATCGGTACAGTACTTCTGGTACCTCACCCACAAAATGGCCAAAATTGTGGTAAAAAATAATTTTATAATATCATGCGAACGGCCTATCCGATTTGAACCAAACTTTGTAAAACCTATTATCATTACCAAGCCTAGATCAAGTCCTGTACCTCCTCCCACTTATGTTTCAAATTTCCAATTTGTATAAATCCCATATCAGGCGAATATAATGTTCGCGATCTAGTATAAAGACGGGACCCAGTGATCCACTTCTTCTGGCACATCCCCCACAAAGGGTCAAACTTTGCAATATGTACAAATCCAATATCAAGCGAATGGAATGTCCGGTTTGAACTGAGCTTTGTACAAACTATTATCTTTACCTAAGTTTGGCAAGACGTCGGTCCTTTCCTTCTCATACCTCCCCCACAAAGAGTCAATTAAAGTTGTAAATTTAATTTGAAGCAAATTGAATACCCGTTTTAATCAACATTAAATTCGAAACCTCTTTGACAAAAACCTACTTGTGTGAAACTTCGTAGACTTCCGCAAATCATAAGCTGAGGTTATATATTTGTCGGCAACATCGATTGACACTTTTTTACTTGTTATTTTTTTTAATTAAATAACAGATATTGACATCAGTCTATAATGATGGACTTAGGAACCAAATCTGAAAAATAGGAAAGATCTTCACATATTAAATTGTTCATATCGATAGATATGTAGATCCAACTTGTTAAAATTTGAAACCGATTGGATCAATAGTTTTGGAGTTATCGTGCCTGGCAGTCGTAAAAACATTGTTTCAAGGAAAACAGTTTTAAGTGTTGAGATACGCTCTCGCTGCCACCTGTCGCTTACACAATGTTTGCAATTTTCAATTGATATGTTAAAGAGACATTCTTGAGAAGTTACATATGTTAAAATTAAAGAAAAACTACCTCGGAATAATAACTTTCTGCGGATCTATATTCTGTGCCTGGGCAATATTTCATATTTGCAACAATTAGAGGTAACAGCAACGTTTTCTTACCCTGTCATATTTTATGAATTTTTTTCACGGGCGAGCATTTACGCCCTACGTTGTGAATTTTGTCATTTTACACAAAAATATTGAGCGATCACTACAGCACTTCTAATTAGTTGGTCAGATTCCCTTCCCCATGTGATGTATTGTGGCTTATAGAGCTATTAAAAGACACACAACAATTAAGTTTTTGGTCCATTTCATCCCCTAATTATTATCTCATCATTATAGGCATCGTCCTCGACCATAACCGAAACTTCGTAAAATTTTTAAATCGATCTGGACGATCGGTTGTGGTAATGGTTGTCAGAATAGATAGATCTCTGTAAATAAAAACGTATAACTCCCACGTCAGTGTACATACGGGAAACTAATTTGTGTCAATTTAAGGGGACCCCCCATTCTCGGGGTCAATTTTTTTTATTTAATTCGATTCTACACTAATTCAAGAATGTCTACAAAATTTCAAGTGAAAATCTCAAGAACTCTTGAAGATATAGCCCATTTATTGTGTCAGCATCAAGTGACGGCTAAAGGGCTTCTCAAACTTTAAACGCGTTTTTGTTAATTTTAGAGCGAAGTCAATAATCCTAGTTCAAACGAGAGCCAGACATGTACTCTTTATAACACCGTTGAAATTTTCGGATTCCGATGTTCCAGTGAAGAGTTATCATGCCCGCCATCAAAAATAAGGACTTTTCTTTAATTACAAAAAACAACAACAAAGCAATAACAAACATTTTTTGTAAGTTATTTTTCTTCTCTTTTAAATCTTCAAATATATTTGTGCAGAGTTACAAACCTTAACAAGCATTGGTATAGATTTGAAAAATTAAAATCGAGAATGGGTGGGGTTCCCTTCAAGGAATACAGAATACACATTTTGCCATTTTTCACACAAAAGTCTAACACGCTAAATATTGGCCGATCTTTATGTAAACTGCCATACTGATTCTTCGGCCAAATCTCCTTCTCCCTGTAATATTTCGTGACATTCGAACCATAATTGTTGCCTCTAGAGCAATTAGAATAGCAGACAAAATAGAGTTTTTGGTCAATAATATACCCTAAATATTAGGTTAGGGAAAAATAAGTCCATTATTTTGATATGAACTATAGGACTTTAGGTAACATGCTTCGAATTGTTCGTTTGGGGCCAAATATTCACCATTTTGTTGTATGATTTGTTGTCAATTTTAAAAGAAACTTTATAATGCCTCTCTCATAAAAGTCCTGCTCTCTATTTGCAAAAAACTCTAGTAGTCGATTTTCACAATCCTCCCTAGACACAATTTTTTATCATTAAATACATTTTGTGATGCAAGAAAAAGATGGTAATCGCTTGGTACCAAGCCGGACTGTATGGCGGAGGCATTAAAACTTCCCAACAAAGTTCGCGAAGTTTCTGGCGAGTAACTGTAGCGTTGACCTGGTGGAAAACGACACCTCTCCTGTTGGCCAATTCTGGCCGTTTCTGGTCAATTGTAAATGGTTTAAAACAGTTTTATGGTCGATTTTTAGCTCCTGGGCGATGTTACGAATGCTAACATGCCGGTCAACTTCGATCATTTCTCCGATTTTATCGATATTTTCCGACCGGCCTAACTGTGTGAGGTGCATCTTTCTCTTTGTTCACTTCCATTTTTTAATACCCTGTAACTCACAACTGAATGCACCAACCTAATATTAATGGATTGTTACCAAAAGAAATAGGGGTCTTCTTTGAACAGAACCGATCCCACATGCAAAATTTCGTGATGCTTGGTTCGTAGCTGTGGACAGCTATAACGCCCGGAAAACGATGTTTATGATTTTCTTGAAACCATAATGAAACGTCTATTCCAAGGACTCATAGGGTTCATATGTATTCTTGATCAGGGTAAAATTCTAAGACGATCTAGCCATGTCCGTCTGTATGTCAGTCCGTCCGTTCGTCTGTTGTAATAACACTATCTTCTGAAGCAATTAAGATAGGGTGTTTACATTTGGCATAGGGTTGTCATTTGTCTGTAGGCAGGCCAAGTTCGAGGAAGGGATATATCGGTCCATATCGGTCATATAAAAGTACCACCAATTTTCGGTATTTTGGGGTTCTTGAGGGCGTTTTTCAATCGAATTCGAAATTTGGTACAATGGGTTCTTATTGGGTACCAAATTTCTCCACAAAAAAATTATAAATATAGGTCGACTTTTTCTGGTAGCCCCATATAACGGTACCTCCTAATTTTCTGTATTTTTGGGGGTTTGGTCATATTTTTCCACCAAATTGGCTGTAATTTAGTATTTTGAGTTCTTAATAAGTACCAAAACTCTCCACAAAAAATTAAGAACATATGTAAATTTTTTCGGATAGCCCCCATATAAGGTTACCCCCAATTTTCAGCATTTTATGGTTCTTGCGCGCTTTTTTCCACCGAATTCGTAATTAATGTAATTTAGTATTTCTTAGTCGTATATAGTAACAAATCTCCCTACCAAAATTTGTTAATATTCACCCCCTTTTAGGGGTAGTCCCTTTTATATACCCTCCACTATAGTAACGTTTGTAACTCATCGAAATATTCATTTCCGACCCTATAAAGTATATATACTCTTGATCCGGGTCTAGACGATCAAGCCATGTCCGTCCTTCTTCTGTGGTAATCACGCTATCTTCTGTAGGAATTGAGATACGGTGCTGAAATTTTGCATAGGGTCGTCTTTTGGTATTTTTAATATTTGGCGTAAAGTAATGTATTTTGATGAAAAAAATTTAGTTTCGAAAAAGAGGTATATAAGTCCTCAATTAAGCATAGCACCTCATATAATGATAACTACAAATGTTGGGTAATTCGTACTCGATGTAATTAACATTGGTCCCGCTTAAGGTATAGCCTCCAGGGACGTACTCATACAATTTTTTTTTCTGCAATACCAGTTTTAATATTGAAACAGCAGCTTCCACCATAATGCATTTGATTTACATAATTTGTTTGTAGCAATGTCTGTATATGTCAACATTTTGTTGTGTTCCCTACATTTTCATTTCAAGTGCCTGTCAGATTTATAGATTTATATAAAACCTAAATACATACTTTCGAAAGTGAATTATTTTTGCATAAGCTTTTAATTTTTACTATTTATTCTAATAATTTTTCTCAGTGTTCATTTGTAATCAGTTGATCGTAATTTTAAGTGGCTTTTCTTGTTATAAAAGGACAAATCAGCTAATAAACAGTGAACAAACAACACAAACAATTGTAAAACATTGTGACCTTATAACCAGAGAGACAAAATACAACGGCAACCCAAACAAACCAAAAAAATACAAATAAATTGTCTATGAAAATTGTGTATTTTGTTCGATTAATGAAAAAAAAACGGCCAAATGAAAACAAAAACTAATTTGTGGTTGTCATTTCCAGTAAACCAGAAATGGAAAAAAAAAAAAACTGGAAGTACTTCAAATCCCATTAAAATGATTTTACCATAGTCACCATTAGATACTGCGAAATGGATTTTTTTGTTCTGTTTTGCTTCACATAGCTGCAGTTGAAATGTTTAGCCGCTGTTCGTTGGAACTAAATTATCATAATGTCCACAGATTGTAACAAGTTTTGGCGTTGTAGCAAAAAAAAAAAAAATACCTTGCCGAATGTTGTTGTGCACAAATGAGACCAAATTGACATTTCAACAATGCCGGAGCAGATAATAATAATGAAGTGCTGGCAACATTTACATAACTAAATTTGTTCCGTAGGCACCAAAAGGCGAACGTGAACAAAGGCAAAACATCACTCGTAAAAGCAACAAATGGACTTTAATATCTATTTGGCTGCTAGTCTGCATTCTTTGGTAAATTACAAAGCAAAAATAAAAGTTAATTCTAATGTGACCTTATTATTTCAAATATTTGCAATAATGAATGGAATGCTATTTAGCCATTAGCGAGATTAGAGGGTTGCAGTTATGAATACATTAGAATTGAAGCCAAAGAAAAGTCATGAGAAAGCTGAAGTTAGCATTTTCAATTGAGGAAGTTGCAATTATTGTCGTAAAATTTTCAAGCATTTGTGTATGAGTTCAACATAAGATGGGGTTTATTAACTAAGTCAATTCGTTTGCAACGCCTGGATATATTCGAGACGTCATAGGCCTTTCACCTTCTAGACCTTTACAATAGTTGGACAATGGTTCACAGAGAAAAACCACAAGGAAAGTAGTAAAGTCGCAAGGGGCCGACTATTTGATACCCTTCACAAGTTAGTTTTATTCAACAGATGCATCCTAACAGAAGTCACATTTTCGATGGAGCACTGATATGAATGAACTAAAATATGTGAACTATATCTCAATGTGCACCGACTTAAATCAATCCATAAACGTGTCATTCTACCTATACTAAACTCTTTATTTGGATAGATAGAGAATGAGGCAACATTATGTAAATCGATTTAAGGGAAACCCCCCCCCCCCCCCCCCCCCCCCCTTCGCGATTTTAATTTTTCAAGATTTTCAATGGGCTGGTAAATCAATACCAATGCTTGTTAAGATTTGTAACTTTTCACATATATAATTGAAGATTTAAAAGAGAAGAAAAATAATAAGAAAAATAATAATAATGTAATTAAAGAAAAGTCCTTATTTTTGATGGCGGGCATGATAACTCCTCACTGCAACATCGGAATCCGAAAATTCCAACGGTGTTAGAAAGAGTATATGTCTGGCTCTCGTATGAACTAGGATTATTGACTTCGCTCTAAAATTAACAAAATGGTGGACATTTGAAAAAATATTTTAGGAAAATCGCCGATTTGTTACCAAAAACCAAGTCAAGAAATAAGGAAGATCTTCATCGATTGGCTTTATCCGAGTTCATACGATAGCTATATACTCACAGAGAAACGTGTAAAAATTTGGAATCGATTAGGTTATTAGTTTTTGAGTTATCGTGCCCGCCATTCGCATAAGAGAAAAACGCGTGTAAAGTTTGAGAAGCTATATCTTCAATAGTTCTTGAGATTTTCACTTAAAATTTTGTAGGGACATTCTTGAATTAGTGTAGATTCGAATTATATCAAAAAAAATTTAGACCCCGAGAATGGGGGGTCCCCTTAAAGCAAATCTCAATGGGACACTTGTTGATTATTTGAAACCCAATAAACATGAAGTCGGAATGTCTGAATTTTTACAGTTATGTCATTCTATACTCAATTTTGTACGTTGTGTAAAATTTACTTAAAATCGGATGAAAATATTAATTCAATGAAACTTGTCACAGGTTACTTTATATTAACTTCAGCACGTTTTGCGCATATCGGCCAAATTTTGGGTCCTTAGTGCGTCATTTACTAAAAATAGGAGGAAAATATGTAAAGAAACGATATCCAAATCCTAATCGATTTGACAATTTTGTGTCTGTCGGCCATATCTTCGGTCCTTGGTGCATCATTTACTTAAAATCGGAGGAAAATGTATATAGGAGCTATATATAAATCTGAAAGGATTTATATGAAACCTTCCTCACGCTAGGCTATGCTAACTTCAGTACATTGTGCAAAATTTTGTGTCAGTCGGTTTAAGTTTGGGTCTTTGGTGAACCATTTACTTAAAATCGGACGAAAATATATATGGGAGCTATATCTAAATCTGATCCGATTTAGACAAAACTTTGCATACACCAATTTGGAATTAATTCAGTACGCTGTGCTAAATTGTGTAGTAATCAGAGAACAATATATACGGGAACTATATCTAATTCTGATCCGATTTTCACGAAACTTAACCCACATCAGTCGAAAGAAATATACGGCTTTTGTGCACCATTAACATAAAACCGGACGCATTTATATATGGAAGCTATATCTAAATCTGAACCGATTTTCAACAAACTTAACACAAATCATTATAGACTTAATAGTGTGCAAATCGAAAGAGAGGACTTAGTGCACCATTAACATAAAACCGGACGCATTTATATATGGAAGCTATATCTAAATCTGAACCAATTTCCAACGAATTTAACACAAATCATTATAGACTTAATTCAGTATGCTGTGCAAAATTTCGTGCAAATCGAAACAAATGTAGGGGCAAAAATTATTAATACTGACAAAGTTTTAGGGCGGTCCCCTGATAATGGTAATCCCCAATACTCGGTATTTAGTGCATTTTGGTCAGGGTTTTCCACCGAATTGGTTGTAAGTTGGATTCTCATTTAATAGCGCATCTCGGTACTAAAAATTATTAATATTGATCCAAGTTTCAGGGCGGCTCTCATATAAAGGTACCCCAGTATTCGCTATTCTAGGAATTATGGATACTTTTTAATACCGAATTGACTGTAGTTTGGTATTTTGGGTTTTCAGTGAATAACACATAACCAAAAGTTTTTAATATTGACTCAATTTTCAGGCTACCCCCAATGAAACGGGGTATGTTCCATTAATTTTACATATTTTGATTGTCCTCCTCATGGTGGAGGGTATAAAAATTCGGCCGGACCGAACTTAACACGATTTTATATGGTCTTGGAGGTACATTATCGACATGTTCAATTGACTAATCTGAAGTGTCGGTTAATAAATACTTACGAGACATGTAACTTTGAAGTAATTTACCTGCAATGAAAAAAATACACAATAAATTAATTATACAAAAATAATTCTATATTTTATAACATGGTCGTAGAATTTATTTTATGATCGTAGAATTTGTCTACTACTAGGTCTGGTCGAAAACTGAACTAGAAACTTCCACCTACCGAACATATGGTGGGAACATTCGGTAAAATGGTGAAACTTCAAAAATGTTGTTCACGTCCCAAGAACCCGGAATATCAAATTACAACTATTTTCACCTTGTTATGATGCACAACGTTTTGTTGACACTTGTTCCGAAAACTCCAGACACATAAATTGTAGTGTACCAGTGAACATGGCGAAGAAAATCGATGCACAATGATCCGTTTTATTGTGTTAATATTTCGAACTTCTATGAACACTTCCGGCAAACATATTAGGTTGGGGAAAAAGAAATCCATACTTCGGAATGTCCGATTTGGGCCTAATATGCACCGTTATGTTGTATGATTTGTTGCCATTTTAAAGGAAACTTTAAAATGCCTCTCTCATAGAAGTCCTGCTCTTTATTTGCTAATAAACTCTAGTAGTCGATTTTCACAATCCTCATAATCCTAAAGAAATTTTGAAATGCAAGAAAAAGTTGAGAATCGCTTGGTGCCAATCCGGACTGTCTGGCGGATGCATCAAAACTTCCCAACCAAGCTCCCGAAGTTTCTCGCAAGTCACTGTAGATGTGTGTGGCCTAACGTTGTCCTGGTGCAAAACGCACCTCTCCTTTTGTGTAATTCTGGCCGTTTCTGCAAATTGCTATCTGCAAACGGTCCAGTTGTTGACAGTGCAGATCAGAATTTAGCGTTTGGCCATATGGAAGCAAATCATAATAAATAATCCCTTTTCAGTCCCACCAAATGCGTTAAAGGTGCCTCACCGCTCTTTGACCTCGATAGTTTTCACAGATGGTTATCGTATGTGGATGAGAAATGGATCTCATCTCCAGTCATCACCCGCTTAAGAAATGCTTCTATCTCATTCCGTTTGGCCAAGGCTTTGCAGATGGAAATTCGATCCATCCTATTTTTATACCCTTCACCACACTGTGGTACAGGGTATTATGTCTTTGTGCATATGTTTGCAACAGGCAAAAGGAAACGAGATAGACACATGGTTCCTTTTGAGAATATGCGTAGAATCACTTTTTAAGTCGATTATGCATGTCCGTCCGTCCGTTAATCCGTCCGTCCATGTATTTTTGTTAAAATTTTACACAGTTCACTTATTTGGCCCAAGGACGAACCCTATTGAAATTGGGAAAAATCGATTCAGACTTAGATATAGCTCCCATATATATTTTCGTCCGATTTTAGGTAAATAGTGCACCAAAGTCCCTATATATCCTTCGATTTGCACGAAATTTGGCATAGCGTACTGAATTAAGCCGAGAAAGATGTGTGTAAAATTTAGTGACAATCGGTTCAGATTTAGATATATATCCCATATATATTTGCGTCCGATTTTAGGTAAATAGTTCACCAAAGTCCCTAAATATCCTTCGATTTGCACGAAATTTGGCATAGCGTACTGAATTAAGCCTAGAAATATGTGTGAAATTTCGTGAAAATCGGTTCAGATTTGGTTATAGCTCCCATATATATTTTCGTCCGATTTTAGGTAAATAGTGCACCAAAGTCCCTATATATCCTTCGATTTGCACGAAATTTGGATTTATAAGTAAATGAAGGCCGAATGCAAATGTGGCCGAATGCAAAAAAACATACTGAGATAAGTGTAACCTAATATGTGGCAAGTTTCAATGAAATCGGTTTAGATTTCGATATTTTTTTTCTTTAAATTTATTTACATCATTTGGTCCCATTGTAAGAAGTAACTCTATATCTGACCAAAATTTAGTATAGGTTTCAGAATGACATGTTTAATTTCATGTTGATGGTCCTTCAAAAATGCGACGTATGTTAGGATTCCATCTGTTAGATATACCCAAAGTGGTGAAGGGTATCATATAGTCGGCCCGTCCGACTTTACTGCTTTCCTTACTGTTTTTTCTGCTAATTGGTGTGACACCCAAACTTTGAGCTTCTTTTTGAATCCAGCTTTGTATAAATGGTTTAAAACCGGTTTATCATCGATTTTTAGTTTCTGGGTGATGTTACGACTGCTAACATTCCGGTCAACTTCGATCATTTCTCCGATTTTATGGACATATTCGACGACCGGCCAACCTGTGCGAGGTGCATCTTTAACCCTTTGTGGCCCAATATTGCCCACAGGCAACAAAATGTTTTAGAGCTTATATTTCATATGTAGCTAGTAGATATATATTCTTTGTATTTCATACGTCAAGACCTGATTATCGACGACACATATCAAAAGAAAAATCAAAAAAAATCAAATTTTTGGTAAAGTTATGAGCTTTTCAATGTAGAGAAGAGGGCAAAAATGTGTACAGTACTAATTTGTGTATACAGTCCAAATTATTTAAATCGCTTCGCATTCGAAATGTACAAAGTCTGTCATCAGAATTATTTTTGATTCTTGTAAAAATGAATATAGAGAATAATTTAAAATGATTTTTTCATCGATTTTTCATTTGGTTTTCTTGATATTGGGCTTTCATTTTTCAGAAAGAATGTACTGTATCTACCGAATGCAAGGATGTAGCGATCTCAAATTTTGTCCATAACCTATCTAGGACAGATGCATTAAATCCGTGAACAGAAAATTGTTCTATGATTACGGAAAAAAATTCGGGGCTCAAAGGGTTAACATCAAAAATTCCTGAACGGAATCTACGAAACCAAAATTGCACATAATTGGCTGTTACGTTGTGGGAGCCAAAAACACCATTCACAATTTTAGCCGCTTGGCTTGCATTTTCGCCTTTGTCAATTGAAAACTGTAAAATGTACCGAATTTTCTCTTTGTTCACTTCCATGTTAAACACCCTGTAACTCACAACTGAATGCACCAAATCAAAAACAGCAAAATAGTTTTTTTTTGCTGCGAAAAGTCGTTGGAAGCAGCGAGCATAAATCTGAAATTGTTTGATCGAGACTTTAAGAAAAATCTATCAGTATCTATCCTTTTTTTCCCAACCTAACATTATGGTGTATCAGTATAATCGAAACTTTTTCCTCAGAAAAAGGGGACCATTTACATAGAAGTGTTAATGGTAATATTAATACAAAATGATATACTTTGTGGTTCTGGAAGTCTGGAATGTCCAATAGTTATATTTGTAGAGAATTATCGTAAATTGGTAGTAGTGTAAAATATAACACGGTCGAATAGTCCGACTATAGAGCATTGTTTTCTCATTCATAATGTTATCATTCGCTAAGTGAATATTAGCATGTGGGGGTAACATATTAAAACACACACACACACATAATAAAATAAAACAAAGAAAGTTGTTTGCAATTCTTATTTTACATCACACTTTGATGTCGTTTCTCTGCTACTTACGCACAATAAACGATTACCACCAGTCACAACATATTTCTTTACATATTGGAAAAAAACAACGTTCCACTTAAACATATCCCCTATCGTTAAAGGCAATTTATCCTTTTGATGTTGGGAATATAGTTCGACGCCCCAGAGGAAGCAAATCCATCAGCAGTTTATGATGATGCTTCAAAAAAAAAAAAAAAAAAAAAAAAAAAAAAAAAACAATACACCCGCGACTCCCTTTCGTTGCGACATAAACATTGTTTACCCGGAAGTCCATACAACGTACATTTCATTTTTGTTTTATGTATTCCTGCCCTTTTTCCCTTCCTCCTATATAATATCATAAGGGAAACTTCAATTCTGTGTGTTGTTGAAGATAAAAGTTGCCACAAACTAGTGAATGTGCAACAAAACACGCACTGGATCAATATGAACAACTATTTTATAGCTACATAGATAGAAAATGTTGCAGGATATCTGAAGTATAATTTCCTATCCAATACAAGGAATACAAATTCTTATAAAGCGTAAAATTCGATAACGGTAATCCAGAATTTTTATTTTTTGTATATTGAGGATTTCGGACCAATATATTTGACTATTATTAGATATTTTGTGGTATCATTTAGCCTTCTTCGTCCGTCTTGAAATTACTATAGATATCGCAATATATAATTTAGAGCTTTGGAGTATTGCACAAACATTGCTACTAGTCCCAGATTATTTGGCAATTCGGTCCAGCGCCCATATAACGATACCGTACAATATTCTTATATTTGAGGATTTAGAATTGTCAGTAATTTTGTTTTGTGTTGCAGATCTTCCTTCTAACATTACCAATATTGGTCTACTATTTGGGGTTAGTCCATATATATCGGTACCTCCCAAATTTCTGTATTTTCGATAGTTTGGAAGCGTTTTCCAATTGAAAAAATGTATAATGGTAGACATCTTTAGTCAGTATTTTGGGTTTATATGAGGTGTCAAATGTTCATACTAAAAATTATCTATATCGGTCCACGTTCTTATGATCTATATTTTGAAGGTTTTGCTACACTTACACACCGATGTGGCTGTAATGCGGCATTAAGGATTCTTGGAAAATAAAAAAGCTATTTTGCGAAAAATCATCAATACAGTTTCGTTTTTGAACATAGTTTCATTTTGAATGATTATGCCTAATTTTGAAGGTGTTTGGCCCCATTTTGAACATATCCCCCAATGTATATATGTTCTGCCTGTTTTTCGAATTCCTGCTAACTAAAAAACTTATTTTCATTGCTGTTTGGATACCTGGGCTAGGTTCCATAACCCAGATTTCCATTCAAGTAGGATCATCAGATAAAATTCGTAAAAATATTCTATTGTTTGATAAGATGGGCATATAAAAATGCACGACCCACTCCGACATCATGGAGTTCATAAAGATTAAAGTCTTTGGGAGATCGTAAAAATGTTGTACTCGGTGGTTCCTGCACAAGATAATAATCGTTCAATTGTCTTAGAATTCAATACTTTGTAGGGTATAATATTAGGTTGGGAAAAAGAAATCAATTTTTATACTCTTCACCACATTGCGGTACAGGGTATTATGTCTTTATGCGTGTGTTTGCAACTTGCAAAAGGAAACGAGATAGACCCATGGTTCCTTTTGAAAATATGCATAGAATCACTTTCTCAGTCGATTTATGCATGTCCGTCTGTCGGTGTTAAATTGTAAACAATGTGAAGGTAGCATTTTTTATCCGATTTAGATGAAATTTGGTACAGCTAATTTATTTGTCCCAAAGGCGAAAACTATTGGGGAAAATCGGTTCAGATTTAGATATAGCTCTCATATATATTTTCGTCTGATTTTATGTAAATGGTGCCTATATATCTTTCTATTTGCACTAAATTTGGCACAAAGCAATTAATTGAGTCAAAAATGATGTGTGTTAAGTTTCGTGAAAATCGGTTCAGATTTAGATATAGCTCACATATATATTTTCGTCTGATTTTGTGTAATTGGTGCACCAAAGTCCTTAAATAAAATCGGTACAGATTTAGATATAGTTCCCATATATACTTTCTTCCAATTTTATGTTAATGGATCACCAAAGTACCTCTCATTCACGGAGTTTAGCACTGTATATCGAATTAAGTCTAGAAGGATGCTAAGTTTCGTGAAAATAGGTTTAGATTTATTATGGATTACATATATATTTTCGCCCGATTTAATGTAAATGGTGCACCAAATCCCTTATAAATTTTCCTCTGGATTAAGTCGACGCCTCCGAATCATAGTATGCTAAGTCTGAAAAGTGAGTTTTTCAGTAGAAGCTTTCAAAGTATGGAAGTTTCTTTAATCGTACGTGCCATGCCAAGTACATTTTTGCTTATAACTTTGGTTTGGATTGGCCGATGATTACCAAAATTTCAGTGAATTTAAATTAAGGACCGTAGAATCTAAAAACGTAAAGAACTTTAAAACATGTTAAGTCGACTTAGCATACTATGGTTCGGAGGCGCCGAAGTCTAGAATGATGTGTGTTAAGTTTTGGAAAAATCTAAAGATGATATGTCTGTTCTAGCTACAGGATATATTGTATATATTAGCGCCTATTGTGTGTACCCATAATGGTGTAAGGTATCATATAGTCGGCCCCGTCCGACTTTTGAACTTTCTTTAATGGTTTTATATGAACTATAGGACTTTATTTGACATGCTCCGAAATGTCCGATTTGGGCCAAATATGCACCGTTTTGTTGTATGATTTGTTACCATTTTATATGTTAATTCATAATGCCTGTCTCATAAAAATCCTGCTTGATGACTGCTATTATGCCGGCCAACTTCGATAATTTTTCCAATTTTATCGAAATTTTCGACCACCGGCCTACCTGTGCGAGGTGCATCTTTAACATCAAAACTTCCTGAAAAAAATAAAATTGCACATAATTGGCTGTTACATTATCGGAACCATTCAAAATTTTAGCCACTTGGTTTGCATTTTCGCCTTTGTCAAAGAAAAACTGTAAAGTGTACAGATTTTTCTCTTTGTTCTCTTCCATTTTTAATACATGGTAACTCACAACTGAATGCACCAACCAAAAACCTGCAAATAATTTGTTTACTAAGAAATATCACCCTTCCAAAGAGCATAAATCTGAAATTGTTTGATCGATACTTTACGAGAAATCAGCACAGTCATCTTCTGAAAAAATAATGGATTTCCTTTTCCCCAACCTAATATATCGCCCATACTATATTGGAATACGCCTATAAGTAGACAACCCCAAAACGCGGATGTTAACTATGTTAATATGAAAAGACTTTATATGATGACTACCCCCAAAGAGGGACGAGTATAAATAACATTTGGTAGGGAGCTTTGTTACAAAATACGACAACAAAATATAAAATTACAGCGAATTCGATAGACTTGGGTTTAAAATTTTTGGGAGGAAAATTTGTTACCAAAAATTCGATTGAAATTCGGATAAAAAACCCTTAAAATACTGAAATTTTTGAGGTACCGTTATATGGGGGCTGCGAATTCGATTGCAAAGCGCGCTCAAGAATCCTACAATATCAAAACTTGACAGTACCGTTATATGGCGGCTACCTCTAAAAATTATAAATATGGGTTCACTATATTTATAATTTTTAGTGGAGAGATTACTACCTAATATGAATAAAATGTACCAAACTTCAACGTATTCATTTGAAAAACGAATTTCACAAAACACCGAAAATTGGAGGGTACCCTTATATGGGGGTTATGCCTAATTGTAGACCGATATAGTCAATCTTCGAACTTGACCTCCCTATAGATCAAAAACAACTCATTAGATTTGTCACGTAAAAAAAAACTAAAGTCACTCGGGGTTCTACGACATTTGAAGGACTTTCATAAATTTAGACTCAAACCAATGAGCGGAGCAGTATAGTCGGACGGGGCCGACCATATGATACCCTACACAACTTCCACGATAACTAACTTTGTGTGGTTCTACATTCTAGCTTAAGAAATATTTCGTGATATTTGCAATCTCTTGACTGACTAGAGGTCAACAAATGTTACTAATATTCAGTACAACCCTTCTAATTACTTGTCCAACCTCCATTCACCGTGTGTTGTGTTGTGATGTTCGGCTTTCAATTGTGGCCTATGATAGACTCGAAAAAAACACAAAAAATTAAGTTTTCGTCCAGTTCATCCCAATCAGATTACAATGATCATAACCGAAAAATAAATTCGTGGTACTTGACCATACTACGATCCTCATGAAAAATTTAAAAGCGATTAGAGCTACATTTCCGCTATCTAGTGTGGTAATGGGTTACTAAATAATATATGAATACATAAGCACCTGTAAATATTTAAGTGTAACTCCCACATCTGAGTATATACGACCATATAATTGAAATCGATTTAAAGGTCAACCACTCCTCTTGGATAAGCTATTAACTTCTAGGGTCTTTGTTCTTCAGGGGTTAATATATACGCCATAGAATACAAATTTTGTCATTTTTCACACAAAAGTCAGGGTCCATTTGACCCGCTAAATATTGACCGATCTTTATCACAACAGGCATCCTTATTCTTTGGCCCAATCCCCTTCTCCATGCAAAAATTCACGGTGTTTGGGCAATAATTGCGGCCTCTGGAGGAACCAGAAAAACCGACACAAATAAAGTTTTTGGTCCATTTCATCCCCTAATTTTCGTCTTAGGAATTCAATTGCAAAGAAGCTACGGTGAGCACATTCATGAGATATACATTAAAAGAAGCAGAATCACGAGTTCTACAATCCTATAATCAGTTCAGTCCGGCTTCAAAATGTTAGCATAAATTTTGGGTGGATGTAGGATTTATATCGAAAAATCATACATTAGAACCATATTGTCCATGGGGTATTCTTCAATTTAGTCACTGATCACATGTGCGTGAGTTGTGTAGTTTAGCCACAAATCAGGAAAGAAGAATAACTTATTATTTATTACTAATGTTTTAGGATTTTGGCAAGAACACTTCATTTATATTTCGCGAGGTAAAAGCTGGTAAACCTCAGCTTCAAAGAATTTAAAACATTTTTGAAATGTCCCATATACACCCAATTTAAATTATATTAACTTTTTCGGTGTAATACATTCTTGTTGACAATGTATCAGGATAACGAGGAAATTGTATTCTGCAACTAGAAATAAAAAAACTCTACAAAGAAAATTCACATTTTCTTGTAACGAAATATATTTACCAACATCTTTGGGGGTTGTGTCACACTTCGTTCGTTTATTTATTCCTTTCACTTTAGTAGGTAAGTGCGTGATGTACACTTATTTTTGTCTGTTCACCATTAAGTGAGCAAGGTGCATAGAAAAAAAAAACACACACACACATATTCAACGAGAAAGATACAAGATTTTATTTTCGCGCCAACTTCTAAAAAACCGATCTAAAGAACACCCAAGTAGTCTGTCAGAGCCAGTGTGACTACAAATAATAAAAAAATTGGAACCATATCCACCCAATGCAGCTATTACTCATGATAATGAATATGTCAGCCATGCACATCAGTGGCAGACGAAATTTTGTCAAATCATTGTCACATGTTGTCGTTGCTGTTGTTGGCACATAAAACTTGCCGCCACTTCAACGGCAATGGTGGCAGCAGCAGCAGTAGCTGTAATGTCTTTATGCTTCTTTGAATATTCGGATCTTAAATGTGATGTGGGAATGGAAAATTGAAAAAGTGAATTTCTTTATTTAGATTGTTTTTTGTACGAAAGATTACTTATGTCTCTCATTAAATTTTCAAAATATATGGTACATAATTTGTTGATGCTGAAAGATTTCATTAGGCAATGTTATGAATGACGAGGATTTAATTGAATTATAAGACCACACACATAACTGAAGATGTTTGCCCGCGCCCAAAATAATTTTTTGGCAAATTTTCAAGATTATGGTTTTGTGCATTTGTTTGTAATATATAAAATGGAAACATGATAGATCCATATACCATTTTTAGGATATACTTACAGACCTTTTCGAAGTCGATTTTTATATGTTCTTCATCGAAGTAATGACCACATGTATTATTTGATCACGAAGCTTACAAAAATTGGTCATTGGGATGTCTTCGAAAAATTCATGCCAATCGAACACGTAAATGGTGCACCATTTACAAAATATCAAATGAAAGTATATATCGGAAACGATTTAAACTTGGCATACGTTATTCAGTGTCCAATACAAAAGTTCGTGTCAATTGGGCAGGTAGTTGCTTAAAATCGTATGAAATTATATGTATATGGGAGCTAAACTAAATTTGACCCGAAACTTGGCACACGTCATTCTACACTCAATTCAGTACACTATGCAAAATTTCGTGCAAATTTAAAGATATATAGGGACTTTGGCGCCCCATTTACCTTGAATCTAGACTCAATATAGTACAGTATGAAAATTTTCGTACAAATCGAAAGATATATAGCGACGTTGGTGCACCATCTACATAAAATCGGACGAAAATATATATGGGAGCTATATCTATATCTGAACCGATTTTCACGAAACATAGGACACATCATTCAGGACCTAATTCAGTACCATATGCCAAATTGTGTGCAAATCGGACGAAATTATATACCGGAGCTATATCTTTATCTGAACCGATTTTCACGAAATTTAGCACACATCATTCTGGACCTAATTCAGAATCATATGCCAAATTGTGTGCAAATCGAAAGATATGTTGGGACTTTGGTGCACCATTTGCATAAAATCGGACGAAACTATATATATGAGAGTTATATCTAAATTTGACCATATTTTCTCGAAACTTAACACACGTCATTCAAGTCTCAATTAAGTTTGATCTGCAAAATTTTGTGCAAATCGAAAAATGTATAAACATTTTGGTGCACCATTTACATAAAATCCGAGGAAACTATAAACGAGTGCTATATATAAATCTAATCCGATTTTCTTCAATTTCGTCCTTGGGACAAAAAAGTTACCTTTGCCAAATTTCATCCAAATTGGATCATAAATGCGACCTGTACTTTGTTTACAATTTAACATGAGTTTTTTTATTTTTAATGGAAAAATTAAAAATCATTTTTAAGAGTTAAAAATCAACGTTTATGTTTACCGTTGAATAATAAGTCTTCACATGAGAATTGAGAGTGTTTTCTCAAGATCACGCAATATCCTTAATGGGCTCATCAATACGAATATCTTCGTATATGACTCTATAAATGACCCATGACTCTAACATGGTGAGTTTTTTGTTCACATTTTCAAAAATAACTGTTATTTTCGGTTCCTGCTTTGCACATTATTGTATGAAACGGATTTGGTTCACAGACTCTTTTCTCATTAACCATGAATCTAATGTTATAACAATTAAAAACGTTGTTAAATTCGGTCGGACCGAACTCTTTATTTCATCCACAATGTGGATTTTGATATTCTGTATTATTTCGTCTTCCCAGAAAGTTTTTATAATAGGTTCATAATTGTTTTACATCGCTCCCATATAAAGGTCCCGCTTAATATTCGATTCATTGATGAGTGGCTGTAATTTGGCTTCTTATTTTCCGAAATAAACAACCTACTAGTAGACAATTTACAATGACTTTTTTATGAAATTTTGAAAGCACACCACAAGTTGGAGGGTATAATAGATCGGTCTTGTAGATTGTTTTTTGATTACGAGAGTTTTTCCTCTAAGGGCAATAATCATTTAAATGACTTTTAAGTCCGTTTTTCGAGCTTAATAATCGTAGTTTTGCAATGAAAAGGAAATCCAGGAAAATAACCTATGGACCCTCCATAAATACAAGTTATCAACTTATGGCCTTTGCAAAGCACATAGACAAATATGCCTGATGAGCCGCGTAACCACCGTCAAAACTCGTCAAATAATGGTGGATACGTAGGGTCTTCCTCTGGCTTTCCTTTCCATTTCAAAACTTCGATCACTTAGCTCTACTAGAAATAGGAAAAAACTGACTTAAGGGGACCCCCCATTCTCGGGGTCAAACATTTTTTTGATTTAATTCGAATCTACACTGATTTAAGAATGTCCCTCTCTACTATCTACTCTTTCTAACACCGTTGGAATTTTCGGATTCCGATGTTCTAGTGAGGAGTTATCATGCCCGCCATCAAAAATAAGGACTTCTCTTTAATTACAAAAAACAACAACAAAACAATTACAAATTTTGTCATTCCGTTTGTAACTCATCAAAATATTCATTTCCGACCCTATAAATTTTATATATTCTTGATCAGGGTAAAATTCTAAGACGATCTAGCCATGTCCGTCCGCTCGTCTATTGTAATCACGCTATATTCTGAATGAATTGAGATAGGATTTCAGATTTATATATAGCTCCCATATATATTTTCGTACGATTTAATGTAAATATCTTTTAATATCTTTCGGTTTGCACTAAATTTGGCACAGCGTAATTAATTAGGTCTAGATGTCTGTTAAGTTTCCTAAAATCGGTTCAGATTTAGATATAGCTCCTATATCTGACCAAATGAACAATTTAGTATCGGTTGCAGAATGACGTGTTTATGGTTCCAATTTCATTTTACTGGTCCTTTAAAAATGCGACGTCTGTTAGGATTCATCTGTTCAATATACTCAAAGTGGTGAAGGGTATCGTATAGTCGGCACCGGCCGACTTTACTACTTTCCTTACTGGTATATATTAAAATAGTTTGTTCTGCGTTTTGGGTTTGGTTCTAAGACTCCTTCGATAATGTACTATATATGAACTATAGCCCGGATTTAGGCCTAGGCCTAGACCCTGTGTGGGACGTACCAGAAGGAGTGGACCGATATTTCCCATCTTCGAACTCTAACAAAGTTTAGAATAAATAATAAGATTGGCAAAGTTTGGATGAAATCAAAATTTTCTGAACCAATATTTCGACGAGGCACATTTTCACTGTATCAATGTGTATACACCCTGATTAGCCATAAAGCTGAGGGTATAAGTATTCATTTAAAATTTCTGAAATTTGTATTTGGTGTGCATTATGGTTTACATTATCAATTTGTAGAAAGGTCACTTTTTGGTATGTTCCCTTTATTTTCATTTCAAGTACCTGTCAGTATATTTATGGTGGAGGGTATCCAAAGTTCGGTCCGGCCGAACTTAGCGCTTTTTCACTTGTTTGTAAATTATTTTTCTTCTCTTTGAAATCTTCAAATATATATGTGCAAAGTTACAAACCTTAATAAGCATTGGTATTGATTTACCAGCCCATTGAAAATCTTGAAAAATTAAAATCGAGGGGGTTTCCCTTAATATATATTAACTTTTTTGAGATAGCATGCCTTCTATCAAATCGAATGTGAATTCTTTCTATAACACAAATCGTCCGCCTATATCCAATTGGCATTCGATTCAAAGTGATTGTCATTGAAATGAGAATTGACATCACAAGGAATGCATGAAATCACAAATCTATTGATATCAAAACTCACAATAGTATTATTTACAAATGTACCGGGGGTCAATTCAAGTAATGAAATCAATGAAAAAGGGTTAACTAGGTAAACGACCTCTCACAAAATTCACCTGAGGAATGTGTAGCATATAAATCCATTTGCGAAAACATACAAATGTCCAGGATTTAATAAAATTCTTTTGATATGTGACTCCTTCAGCTATGTGATGTGTGGTGTAGAGTAGTAAATACTCTTTTTTTATTTAAAATATTTAAACTTTTCCTTTTGTTGTGGATATTATGTTTACGAGGCTCAATTCGATTATTGCTTTTGTGCAAGGATACACCATCATTCGCTTAGAATATATTGTAAAGACCAATAAGATGTTGTAGAGAGAAAAAGGAAGGACCAAAGGAAGGAAGACAATATTGCCTTTAATCAAATCTATTTGTGTTGCAGTAATTTCCTAGTTAATGTAATCTAATATTCCAAATCCATTAGCTTTGGTATTAGAAGTTAAATATTCCAGGAATTTTTGCTACAAAGAAAAGGGATATTTACACCATTACTTGCTATTAGTGGTCAAATAAAAGCAAGGACTATTGTAAGCAATGGACGATGATAATCCTACTTTGTCACAGAACAACATAAACACGGTCATATAAAGTGTTGTGGGAGTATAGACATTAATCTGGAAAGTACTGACAACAAAAACAATCTCAATGTAATTGGCTTAGTTTGTTTTCAGCCTTCCAATGTGCCATTAAGTCACATTCATCTATCAATTGTTTGAGTTTTGAGGGTATTGGGGTCAAGATTTGAAGTCATGTTGATTCATTTGGACTGATTCACTCGGAGGTTCTAAAGATGTTTTCAAATCTGTGTTCTTTTATAATATCCTTCATATTTTGGAGGATAACTTCGTTTTGTCATTCCGTAAGTGAAATGTGCGCACGTTGAACAGAACAGGCGTAGTTCTCGCTTTGGCGGATGTACTCAGGAAGTACGAAGCCGATATAATTGCCTTACAGGAAATGCGATGGAAAGGCACTTACGCCTGTAAGTAAATCAAATGATTACGCACTGTATTACTGCTGTCATGACACGAGACATGAATTTGGCTGCAGATTTATGGTTAATAGGAGAATAAAAGTCCTCGTGTCCAGATTCGCTCCAGTAAATGGGTGAATTGCTATAATCCGTATAAAAGCGAAGTTCTTCTACATCAGTCTTATTTGCGCCCATGATCCGACCGAAGATAAGCAGAGCAAGGACATATTTTACAAGCGCCTAGAAACATCATATGATCGCTGATCTGGCCATGACATTAAAATTATGCTAGGGGATTTTAATGAAAAAACCGGAGGGGAAATATTTTTGGCCCCACCGGCGGAAAATTCAGCCTCCATGAAGAACCAACCGACAACGACCTGAGGTTGACTGACTTTGCGGTAGCAAAAACATGGTACTTAGCAGCACCAGATTTAAGCATCTCGATATACACAAGGCAACATGGATTTCGCCCAATCAAGCAACGAGAAATCAAATCGATCATGTTGTGATAGACGGAAGGCATTCACCCAGTATTTTAGACGTCCGATCGATTCGAGGAGCGAATGTCGATTTGGACCACTACCTTGTAGCAGCCAAGATTTGCACTCGGCTTAATGTAGCAGCAAAGGTGCGATGTTATACAACACAGAAACTCGACGTCGAAAAGCTTCAAACACATCATGTAGCAGAAGCCTACTCCGCTCACCTTACCCAACTACACTCTCTGTCCCGATAATAATATAGAAACACTATGGGTTCAAAAGACCACCATCGAGAAGCTAGTGGTACGATCAGGTGTTTCGTAATGTTGCAAGAGGTAATGCGAGGAAGAACAAGAAAAACGTGAGCGGGAGTAAATCGAGATGTACAGCAGTTAGAACGATGTCAGGAAATTTTACTAACGAGTAAACACCGAACCGAAGGCTTTGTTGCAGGCACATCCTCCTGTATAAATTAATATTGAAACCTGGTGACAGATACAGATAGCGTATTGAGGATCTGGAATTTTTCCAAGATAAGAGATGACGGTATAGATTGTATACTACATAACCAAGATGAGGTCCGAAGAATAATAAAGCAGTATGTCCCGATAGGTTGCCAGTCAAACTATTCAAGACCGGTGGTCAGGTGCTGGTCAGAGCATATACCAACCAATTAGTACACGATTAGTCGGAATTAGTACAATTTGGCTAGATGAATGTATGCCCAATGATTGGAACCTCAGCATCCTGTCTCCTGTGCACAAAAAAAATGGAGACAAGACGATATTTGTCACCTAAGAGGAATATGTCTCATTCTCATGTCATATAAAGTTCTATCCAGCGTACTGTGTGAACGACTGAAGCCAATGGTGAATGACATTATTGGACCATACCAATGCGGGTGCAGACCTGGCAAATCCACCATTGACAAGATTTCCAATCCTAGAAAAGACCCACGAAAAACACATCGACACATTTCACTTATTCGTCGACTATAAGGGCGCTGTCGACAACCCTGTGCTGACCTCTCCGAGTCTCTCAATACCGAACGAAGATTCAACAAAGGTGACATTTTGTCGTTAGACCTTTTTAACATCCTGCTGGAAAAGGTCAAACGGGATGCAAATGTGAATCGAAATGGCACTCTGTACACAAACCAACACATGTTATGCTGATGATATCGACATAACGAGTCGAACTTTGTGAGCGGTAATAGCCACCTCTAACAAAGTGGATCCGGCAGTAAATGGCGAGAGGACCAATATGTTGGTATCAACGCGTAAGAGTCTAAACGCAACCAGAGAGTCACGAGTCAGCGTCATACTTTTTCGCCGGCGTGAAAACCAAACGAAAGAGTTAGCATTAGCGGTACAAAATGTCAATTATTTGTTTTCATTTTCTGACAGAAAATTTTACGTTGTGCAAACCAAAATCAATTTATTATTTAATAAACAATAATGTCAAGGAACTTGGATAAAGTTATTGAAAAAATTATTTTTCTTCCATTTTATTATTAATTCGTTAAAAAACGTCCTCAATCCTTGAAAATAATTGTTTTTGTAACAAGTGCTGCCGTATAATTTGATATATATTCTCATTGAAATTTGGTAGCACTGTTGATTTTTACCTAAAATATGGCAACTCAATTGAGAGCAAGAGAGAAATTTTGAGTATGACGCTGAGCAAAAATGAATAAAATCTATTCTAGCGTCATGCCGCTAGACGCGAACGTCAGCCGTCGCGATTTTCCGTTGCCAATAAGAAACACACGGCAAACGACTGTCGCTGACTCTATCCTCTATGGTTGCGTTTAGACTCTAAGACATTCAATAGAATGGACCAACTGTGGAACTTAAAAATTACAACTTCGATGTAGTCAAAGATGATACAGTTCAGAAGGCCACATCTCGCCAGACCAAAAATATGCTCTGCAAGACGCTGATACTAACTGGATAAGAAGCATAGGTACTTGAGCAAGCAGATGAAGCAGCTCCTGGAGTGTTTGAGAGAAAATTTTCCGCGTCTACGGGCCGATCTGGACATAGCTACATTGATAATAATAGGACCGACAGAGTCTTCGAAGATGATCCAAATCTATGGAAAGTTTTTAGTGGAAGTAGCAGTCGAAGGCAAAACTGTTTGAGCAGCGCAGTATGGTCAATTCTAATTGGTACACCACAAATCCGTTGCCTATGGCTTCGGAGAAATTCGAAAAACGAACAACATCTGAACATCCTCGCAAATCATTGTTGATATATTCTGGTTTGGTGTGTTCATACCCTTCACACTGTGGTACAGGCCTGCCTGTTTGTATCGCGCAGAAGAAAACAAAATTGAGCCCGGGTTATTTAGGACCTCTGTTTTGTTCGATTTATGAATGTCAGTACGTCTATCAAAGGGTTTTTGGAAAAAATGCAAATCTCATTTATTATTAAAATAATGAAACCGGCCACAACATTTTCTATTGAATCGGTTTAGACACATATGTATAGAACTTCCATGTATATTTTAGGCCGATTTCATGTAAAAGATGCACCAAAGACCATACATTGTATATACCATACATTGATTGAATCAACATTTTGTAGATCGTTTTCGAATGACGTTTGCTAAATGTACTCTAATTTCGTTCAGATTTAGATATAAGTCTCATATATATTTTCGACCGATTTTATAATTATAGTGCCTATTTAGACGAAATTTTATATATTTCATATAAATTAACATATATCACCCTTATTTCATATCATACATTGCCATAAGATTCTCTGATCACCTCTTAGTGTAGAGTATTATATAGTCGACCCAGTCCAACATTCATCCCTTCATTATTGGTAAAATGTTTGAGAAAATGCTCTTCATCCCGTCTCCACTGTATGTCGTCAATATTTCCAGCTACGCAGCGGGAACTTTCTCTAACAGAAAAAAACTTACTTAATATCAAACTTTATGGAGCAATATGTGATGAGTATGCAACTTCTACACACTCTGTCTCTGATAGACAATCCCCATACGTTGATGATGATGGGTAAAGACTTTAGCTTCCCACCCTATCGTTAATGTAAACGTATTGAAAGCTTTATTTTATAGGAAATAGTTGTTGTGTTTATTTTTCATTTTCTCTTTCGTTTTTAGTGGTTGCTGCTGCTTCTGTTGCATTCTTCTTGTCGTTGTTTTCAATTCATTATATAATGTTCGTAGTTGTTACTTTGTTGTTCTTGCTGCACAGTTTTTAATGTAAATACACTTTCTTATGAGTGTGTGTACGTGCGTTACTTGGCTTGTGGTGGTGCAATATAGTGCACACGAGTGTTTATTTTACCAGCAATAAAGCAAACATCATCTATGTGGCTGCTACATCATTAAGGGAGAAAATTCAGGCTAATAATGTTGTCTGTCTGGCTGCAAGTTGACACAAAGAATGAATATGTCAAATGACTTGGGTTCCACGATGTTGATATATTTTTTACCAAAAATTTAAAGTTAATATTTTCATCATTGTATAAGTAATTCCATTAAAAGGTGTGGTGTTCAAGAAAAATATTTGTCTCTGATTTTTATAATTCGTACATATATGTACTATTAACCAGTAAGGAAAATAGTAAAGTCGAAAGGAGCCACCAGATCAATCCCAACAGACGTCGCATTTTTAAAGGTCCCGTAAAATGAAATTGGATCGATAAACATGTCATTCTGCAATTCATTAAGCTGTGCCAAATTTCGTGCAAACCAAAAGATATTAAGGGACTTTGGTACAACATTTACCTTAAATCGGACGAAAATATATATGGGAGCTATATCTCAATCTGAACCGATTATCACAAAACGTAACACACATCATTCTAGACCTAACACATTAAGCTGTGCCAAATTTCGTGCTGATCGAAAGATTTTAAGGGACTTTGGTGCACCATTTACATTAAATCGGACGAAAATATATATGGAAGGTATATCTAAATCTGAACCGATTTTCAGGAAACTTAACACATATCATTCTATACCTGATTCATTACGCTGTGCCAAATTTCGTGCAAATCGAAATATATATAGGGACTTTGGTGGACCATTTACATTAAATCGGACGAAAATATATATGGTAGCTAAAACTAAATCTGAACCGATTTTTCCCAATTTCAATAGGGTTCGTCCTCGGGCCAAATAAGTGACCTATGCCAAATTTCATCCAAATCGGATCATAAATATGACCTGTACATTGTTCACAAAAATTAATGGACGGACGGACGGACAGACGGACATGCGTAAATCGACTCAGAAAGTGATTCTATGCATATTATCAAAAGGAACCATGTGTTTATCTCGTTTCCTTTTGCCTGTTACAAACATATGCACAAAGACATAATACCCTGTACCACAGTGTGATGAATTTAGGTCAAATTTTGGTAAAATTTCCTGATGCTCTGGTCATAATTGTGTCCTCTAGAGCTTCCAGGAGAAACCGATAAAAATAAAATGTTTGTCCATTTCATCCCCTAAATATTAAGAGATCACTTCCAAAAAAGGGAACTTCTTTGGCCAAAACCCATCCTACATGCACAATTTCGTGACAATAACTGTGGCCTATATCGTGTGTACAAATTATAATGCATCCGTCCAGATGTGTAGATCGACTCTGCTAGTCTAGTTATAAACTCATGGTGTCACACAAACATATAATACCCTGACAACATAGTTGTGCAGGTTATACAAATGCAGACAATAGTCATTGCTCTTATATGGGCGTTATGTCCATATATGTATGTCCATCCTGTATACCAAATTATAAATGGGAAAATGCAGCTAAAGCTTTCAAAATATTGACTTTTTTTTGGTACCGATGCATGCGAGCTTTGCCAAAAAGTATCCCAAAATAAACAATTTGTGGTGGGAAGATTCGACACCCTATGAGCTGACCTAAAATTTAATTAGATCCCATTCGGTTAAAAATCGTGCCCAAAGCCCCTCACAATGTCAAATAATGTAGGGTATCATTGTATGGGATCCATCCGGAAACTTTGAACAATACTTATAAATTTTGTTACGGAAATGTTGTACTCTATGTGAATTCAAAATATACAATTACCTCGAAATTCATTGAATCTTGTGCCCAAACATCATAAAATCGAAATTTGGGATTTACCGTTATATCGGAGCTACCCAATATTGATAATTTTTAGTAACATATTTTCTACACAATGGAAAACTAAAATACCTATTTACAGCTTATTATTTTCAAATACGTGACTCAAGCTTCAACATACCGAATATTTGGGGCTACCTAAAATGTGGACCAATATTGGAAAAATTATAGTAAGAATATTTTCAACCTAGTAAGAATCCAATAATAGGACGTCCCGTTCTATGTACCGGATTGACTCGGAAGAACCAACCTTCGACCAAGGGCTGTCAACGCAGCACATTGTTGTCACAACTCCTAATAATGTCTCATTTCTTCAATTCAACTTCGATGGACTTCGGGGGAAAATTAACGCGATCGTGGATTTTATGAGTCGCAGATATATTATAGTCGCGGCGATCCAGGAAACGAAGCTGAACACAAGCAGTCTTAAGAGTTGTGGAAGCTTAGCATTTCTATTGCACTATTCTGTCCAGTACATAGATATCTCGAATGAGCTGGACTCTAGTGACTACCCCATACATTCCATGTATGGGGGTAGCAGTGTCTGGTTCTAAGGGATTTCAATGCACATCATGAATTATAACACTTTGTAATAGGACAATTATGGTGGCGCTAGACCTATTAGATGCATTTAATACCAGTCACGCCAAGCTATTCGAGGACTCGAAAGAACAACCCAAGTTTGAAACGTTGGAACTTAAATTATATATGTTGACGCCAGTCGTACGTGGAGTTCAGAAATAGGAAGTCGAAGGCCCATAGAATAAAACAGGGATTTTCCCAAGGAGGAGAGATATATACGGAACTGTTTAACCTCTACCTTTCTGAAATTCCACGCCTCATAAATATCGTAACGTACGCGGATCATACAATCATGTCTTCTGGACCGGAAATTGATGACATTTACGAGAAGCTGAACAACGATCTAGGGGATATTACTGATTTTTCCGGGCGCACTGTTTAAAACACGGACATTGGAGATGCGGCTACTTTCGAATGTGCAGGTCGAGGGGTCCTAAATTCCGACAACCAATTACTCTATGGTTCTAGGGGCCAAATTTGATAAACTCTGTAAGTGGTACGCGCATGCCACAGCTATTTACAATAAGGTCAAGAACAAGAAGAAGGTTCTCAAGTCGATAGCTGACACCACTTGGGTAACCGACAAAGAACCAGATTAAAGAGAAAATACACAGTAGCATAAGCAGCTACAAACTACAACCGTAGTGATTTTTTCCCGCCATACTCAGTTTATATATTTAAATTCAATTTTTGAAATCAACAGCCATTGTAGTATTCGCCCAATAAAGTTTTATACAATTTCCCTTCCTGTCCCTTTAGCAACAAAAAAAAAATTGTTTTTCACATTTATTTTATTGTCAAAAAATCACAGCGTGATATTTTCAAATTAATATGTTCCCGAAAAGTGCTAGAAAAGTTATTACTTGATTGCGGCATTGGCAACAATGTGGTTAGTAGCCACCATCACCACTACACAGCTGTTTGAAATGGAAATTCATTACGTTGCAATTCAATTTTAGCAAACTATTAAAAGTTTGAGTTATTTTCATTGTTGCTGTAGTTGACTGGAAGTTGTAATGTGTTTCCAGCTGACATAATATTTAATCAAGTCAAGCTAGAAAGGAAAGTGTAAATTCAGGCTGGGTCGTCTATATGATACACATCAACATTTTGGATTATTTTTGAAAACGGCAGTAATATATAACGACTTAAATTCCAAATGAAATAGGAAAACAAATATGGGAGTATATGCCCGCTACTTCGTTAGCGATTTTGGGATATATTTAAACATGTACTAACAAATTATTTTATTTTCATGGAAAACTGTATATGTCAGAAATACTAAGCAATTCACACATTAATATCGACCATAAATAAAATTCTAGTACCATTTAGTACGAAATTTCATGATTCGAGCTCTAAAGGCTCACCCAAATGCAAATTGTACCAAATATATTTCCATTTGGCACACATTATTTCCAAGAGTACCCACCTCAACCATCCAACAAAACTTCATACCCCGATCCTATACCCCACAATGATACCCAATTTCAGGATTCCAAGTCTAATGGAATTAACAATTTAAATTGTACCAAATTTAATACACAGTAGTACGAATATCCAATATTTCCTACTTAACCTAAACCCACACCCCCATAGTTATCCTAAATCCAAGTCTCAGGATTCCAACTCTATCGGTTCACTCTCTATTCAAATTGTACCAAATTTAGTACCAGTAGTACCAATTTCCAAAACATCCTACATACCCCAAGCCTAAATACAAGTTTCAGGATTCGAACTCTATCGGTTCACCCAAAATTCAAATTGTATCAAATTTAGTACACAGTAGTACGAATTTCCATAACTTCCTACTTAAACCAAGCCTTCACCCCACAATGATTCCAAATTCAAATTTTAGGATTTCAACTCTATTGGTTCACCCAAAATTCAAATTGTACCAAATTTAGTTCACAGTAGTACCAATTTCCAAAATTTTCTACATACACCAATCCTACACTCCTACAGTGATCCTAAATACAAGTTTACAATGCAAATTGTACCAAATTTAGTACACATTAGTAAAAAGTTTTTAAAACTTCCAACATATCTCGATCTTACACCTCAACAGTGACCATGACTCCAAATTTCATGATTCTAGCTCAATAGGTTCGCCTATAATTCAAATTGTACCAAATTTAGTACCATTTAGTACCCATGAATATAAATTGCTTAAACTAAATCCGGACCCTAATCCTAGTCCTAGTAATCTTGACTCCAACTTTCATTGCTTCCGCTCTATCGGTTCATCCAAATTCAAATTGTACCAATAATAGTATGATTTAGTACTTTTCGTACACATCAGTAAACAATTTGCAAAACTACGTACATATCCCATTCCTACACTCCGACGGTATTGCTAATTTCAAATTTCAGGATTCCAGCTCGATTTGTACCTCCAAAATAAATTTGCACCAAATGTAGTACCATATAGCACCTTTCTAGTACGAACACATGATCATACGCTTTCAAAACCATATCCATAAATGGAACCTACTTCTCAAATTTAATTCAAACTCCAAATTTCAAGTTATTAGCGCTATCCGTTCACATGCTACGAAATTATACCGAATTTAGTACATTTTCGTACTTTTTGGATAGTTATAGTTCGAATTTTCAACAAGTGAAAAAGCGTTAAGTTCGGCCGGGCCGAACTTTGGATACCCTCCACCATAGATATACTGGCAGGTACTTGAAATAAAAATATAGGGAACATACAAAAAAAAATGAACCTATACCGACATTTCTACAAACTGATTACGTAAACAATAACTTTGTAATAGAAAATTATACCCTCAGCCTTATGGCTAATTAGTGTGTATACACGTTCACACGGTGAAAATGTGCCTCGAAATATTGGTTCTAGACCCCACGTTTCTCTGGAACAAATCCGTTTCAGAAAAATTTGATTTCATCCCATCTTATTATTTCTTCCCATCTTATTATTTCTACCAGAAGGTACCTCCCACACAGGGGCTACGGCTAAGCCTAAATGCGGGCTATAGTTCACATATAGTTCATTATCAAACCGTATGTTCTAGTTTTTTTATCTCGATATCCTTCGCAGGTGAAATGATTACATCAGAGTGTTAGAACCAAACCCAAAACGGTTTGGTTGAAAATCGCCCTCAAGAACCCCAAAATACCGAAATTTGGGGGTACCCTTATATGGGAGCTACCAGAAAAAATTGACTTATATTTATAATTTTTGGTGGAGATATTTGGTACCCAATAAGAACCCAATGTACCAAATTTCAGAGAATTCGGTTGAAAAACGCACTCAAGAACCCCAAAATACCGAAAATTGGGGGTACCCTTATATGGGGGCTACCCGAAAAAATGGGCCGATGTTAATAATTTTTTGTGGAAATATTTGGAACCTATTAAGAACTTAAAATACTAAATTACTGACAATTCTGTGCAAAAATACGATCAAAACCCCCCAAAATACTGAAAATCCGTAGGTACCGTTGACCTATATTTATATTTTTTTGTCGAGACATTTAGTACCCAATAAGAACTCAATGTACCAAATTTCAGCGTATTCGGTTGAAAACGTGCTCAAGAACCCCAAAATACCGAAAATTGGGAGGTACTGTTATATGGGAGCTATGCCTAAACGTGGACCGATATATCCCATCTTCAAACTTGACCTGCCTGCAGACAAAAGACAACCGTATGCAAAATTTCAGCACCCTATCAACAGACGGACGGACGGACAGACGGACGGACACGGCTAGATCGTCTTAGAATTTTACCCTGATCAAGAATATATATACTTTATAGGGTCGGAAATTAATATTTCGATGAGTTACAAACGGAATGACAAAATTAATATACCCTCCATACTATGGTGGAGGATATAAAAAACCTTTGGTACATCTGTCCTACACTTCATCAACGACCACCAACCCAAATTTTACAGTTCTAGCTACACCGGTTCGCCAAAAACAAATGTTATCACATTTAGTACTTTTCGTACCGTTCTAATACGAATTTCCAAAAAACTAGCCTTATTTGTCACATTCGGACCAAGAGTGACCCTTAACAAAAATTTCAAGATTCTAGCTTCAGCCGTTTTGTCTGGGCGTTGATGAATTGTTAAATCTGTAAGTCAATCAGTCAGTCAATCACTTTACACTTTTATTAGTATAGATAAAATACGCAACTATAAATACACGTAGCATCTATTGACATTAAATTGGACAAAATAAAAAAAAAAAAAAACATTATTGTGCCCTATGCAAATTTCGGCTACGCATATATGGAATTTTTAAAATGTTACAGCCAATCTATATTGAAAACACAGTCATTAATTAGTATTACTAAAAATGTCAAATGAAATATTTTTTTTTTGTTATTGTTTTGCCAAATATTTGAAAATTCCCACACTCGCTTAAGGTCTTAATGTTAAATTGTCTAAAATGAACAATAACGTCATTAAAAATTGCATATGTTCGCTGATGTTGTAATAGAAACAAAAACAACATTTTTAACAGTAAACCCATTTTAAATAAATTTAAAATAAATTTAAATTGTTGTCATTTAGTTAAACATTGCAAATTTGGAAATTCGGGATTTACTTATTTTGGTAGTGACAAAAATAAAAAAAAACCAGTAAGGAAAGTAGTAAAGTCGGACGGGGCCAACTATATGATACCCTTCACCACTATGGGTATATTAAACAGGACTATTAGCAATGGGATGAAATAAAATATGTAATATTTATATAAATGTGAATCTACCTAGATCTATCCATAAACATGTCATTCGTTTGTTACAATGGGACAAAATTATGTAAATCGACTTCAAACAAATATAAATAGGTCATCCGTTGGGCTATGTCTGTACTTCTAGAAAACGCAACTGCGTTATTCATGAGGAGTTTGATGCCCAATTTACTTGAAATCGGGCGAAAATATATATGGAAGCTCTATCCAAATATTAAGCGATTTCAAACAAACTTGTCACAGCTTAGGTTATACTACTTTCAGATCGTTCCTGGTTCCCCGGTGCGTCAATTATTTAAAATCAATCTATAATAAAAGGGAGCTATATCTAAATCTGGACCGATTTTCTCGAAACTTGGCAGACACCACTGTAGGCTTAATTCAGTACGTTATGCCAAATTTCCTGCAAATCGAAGGATACATAGGGACTTTGGTGCACCATTTACATAAAATCGGACGAAACTATATATGGGAGCTATATCTAAATCTCGACCGATTTTCACGAAACTTGGCAGACATCATTCTGGGCTCAATTCAGTACATTATGCCAAATTTCGTGCAAATCGAAGGATATATAGGGACTTTGGTGCACCATTTACATGAAATCGGACGAAACTATATATGGGAGCTATACCTAAATCTGGACCAATTTTCACGAATCTTGGCAGACATCATTCTAGGCTCAATTCAGTACGTTATGCAAAATTTCGTGCAAATCGAAAGATATATAGGGACTTTGGGGCACCATTTACATGAAATCGGACGAAACTATATATGGGAGCTATACCTAAATCTGGACCAATTTTCACGAATCTTGGCAGACATCATTCTAGGCTCAATTCAGTACGTTATGCCAAATTTCGTGCAAATCGAAGGATATAAAGGGACTTTGGTGCACCATTTACATAAAATCGGACGAAACTATATATGGGAGCTATATCTAAATCAGGACCGATTTTCTCGAAACTTGGCAGACATCATTCTAGACCTAAATGATTAGGCTGTACCAAATTTCGTGCAAATCGAAAGATATATAGGGACCGTTTACATCAAATCGGGAGATATATCTAAATCTGAACCGATTTTTCCCAATTTCAATAGGGTTCGTCCTTGGGCCGAATAAGTGACCTGTGCCAAATTTCATCCAATTCGGATCATAAATGCGACCTGTACTTTGTTTACAATTTAACATGCACAGACGGACGGACATGCATAAATCGACTTAAAAAGTGATTCTATGCATATTCTCAAAAGGAACCATGTGTCTATCTCGTTTCCTTTTGCCTGTTACAAACATATGCACAAAGACATAATACCCTGTACCACAGTGTGGTGAAGGGTATAAAAAACTAATTACTAACTTAACTGCAGAAACATATGTTTGGCAACCAAACAAATAAAAAATGTATATTAAATTAAGAAATATCAATAAAAATTTGAAACTTCGATAACCGTTTTAAATAAATGAAAACCTGACAGCAACTTTTCCTAAAAGAAACTGATAGTTCGATCACATCATGCATTTTAAGTCACGAAATGAATGGAAGCCCTTTGTACCAATACGGCAACAATAATAGACACTTAACTTTTTATTAAGAAAATATGTTTAAATAAAGTCGTGAATATTTAAACATATAAAGATTAATTTTATACAATAAACATGTAATAACGTAGCTAAGTCGTCGGACCGAGCGTACTTTATATACCGCCCAAACATCTAAAATCGGTGGGTATATTTATATGAGGACTTTGACATTGTCAATTGCCTGGCTGGAATAATCAACTAAATACCAAATTACTAGAGATGATATTTACCAGGTAAATACCCAAGTGGTAGCAAATACCAGGTAAATACCCATTTGTTGGTATTTACTATATTAAATCACGATTTTAAAATTGTAGAGGGCCAGCAAATATTAGGTCTAATGGTAGTAGATTTGGCAATGAAGCTGTTCTGAGGATTTAGTCTATGGGTGACCATTCTCGAAAAGCTTCGGCTATGAAAGAAGGTTTCGGTAGAACGGGTGTCAGGGCACCTAGGTCTGCGGATCTAGCCTGGTAGTTGTTGTTGGCCTTTCGGGGTGACTGACCCATAGCAAGGTTGGAGTACATCATTGTGGGGTAAGACGGCAAGGTAGATACCCACGCACTCTAAGCATCTTTGCTCTGAAATAAATCCGGAAAATAATGAACTTTCCAAATAATAACCAGTAAGGAAAGTAGTAAAGTCGGACTGGGCCGACTATATGATACCTTTGGGTAAATTGTACATATCGACGCCTCCGAACCATAGTATGCTAAGTCTGAAAAGTGAGTTTTTCAGTAGAAGCTTTCAAAGTATGGAAGTTTCTTTAATCGTACGTGCTATGCAAAGTACATTTTTGCTTATAACTTTGGTTTGGACTGGCCGATGATTATCAAAATTTCAGTGAATGTAAATTAAGGACCGCGGTATCTACAAACGTAAAAAAACTTTAAAACATGCTAAGTCGACTTAGCATACTACGGTTCGGAGGCGTCGATATGTATCCTTGCAATTGTATGTCAATGTTCACTCGCAGGAACATACTCATGTCTTTTTGCAACCAATGATAAATTTTATTTCATTCGGGCAGATTTAGAGTCGTCTGCGTACGATGGGACAAATTTATGAAAACGATTTGTAGCAAAATTTATATAAGCTATTCGGTACGCCGCACACTTAAAATTGTAATCCCAATCAGACACCCGTTCGAAATACATATGGAAGCTATGGCTGCATATGCACCAATTTCAACAAAACCCAATATCGTCTGTCAAGTCTCAATTTGATAGGTTGTGCAAAATTTCGTGTTAATCGGACATTTTACATAATTGGTGCAAAAATCGGACGAAAAATATATGGGAGCTATATCTAAATCTGAACGGATCTTCACGAAACTTAGCATACATCATTCTAGATTCAATTCAGTACGCTATGATAAAAAATTTCGTGCAAATCGAAAATTATATTCGGACTTTGTTGCACCATTACATTAAATCAGACGAAATATATATAGGGCTATTTCTAAATCTGAACCGATTTTCAGGAAACATAGCACACATCATTCTACACTCAATTCAGTACCCCATGCAAAATTTCGTGCAAATCGAAAGATATATAGAGCCCTTGGTACACCATTTTATTGAATCGGACGAAAATATATATGGGAGCTATATCTAAATCTGAACCGATTTTTCCCAATTTCGATAGGGTTTGTCCTTGGGCCAAATGAATAAGCTGTGCCAAATTTCATCCAATTCGACCTGTACTTTGTTTACAATTTAACATAGACAGACGGACGGACATCCATAAATCGACTTAGAAAGTGATTCTATGCATATTCTCAAAAGGAACCGTGTGTCTATCTCGTTTCCTTTTGCCTGTTATAAAACCAGTGAGCGGTACAGTCGGACGGGGCAATCATATGATATGCTGTTCTATATTTTGATCCCCTCTTATATGTCAACAGCTTCATTTTCTAAAATAAAAATGTAACCTCTTTAGATTTTGGATGATTTGACCCTAGGAATATTTAAATCTTTCTTTAAATCATTTTCTACTCAAAAGTCAGGGTCCATTTAGCCCACTAAATATTGACCGATATTTATCAAAACAGTTATAATTATTCTTTGGACATATCCCTACTCCATGCAATATTTCGTGATGTTTGATCATAATTACGGCCTGTGCAGCGAACAGAAAAACAGACACAAATAAAGTTCTTGATCCATTTCAGTCCCTAATTGTTTTCCGGTTGGTCAGAACCGGTTCTACCTGCAAAATTTCGTGAAGATTGGTACATAACTGGAAGAATTAGTATATAATGGATAGGCGGACGGAAGGACACACATATCTAAATTTACTCAAAAGGCAAATTTACTAAAAGGCGATATACTAAAAGGTGGGTTTATGACCATTATTCCGCGGCGTTACAAACTCTTGGAGTGGACATCATAGTGGCGTAGGGTATAACAAATAAAACCTTGCTTAATTTTGGACCTGTTGAACTTGTTTTCCTCCATTATCTGGTGGACATTTAAAATATCCGCAACCTTTGGGGACTTTAACATATGGTAATTTTTGCAAATACATTTCTATCCTAAACCTTAATATACCAAACAATACTGACTTTTTTGCGAATTCGGTTGAAAACGTCTCCACAATTCTCAGATGTCGAAATGTACTGTTATAGGGGACTAATCCTTAACGTGAACCAAAATACCATATCTTCAAAATTAATCTGGCTGCAGGGAAACTACACGTATGTTATTTCAACATACTAGCTTAATCTCTTGGGAAAATATCGACCGCCGGACATGGGAAGATCGAATTTGAAGTTGATATGGCTAATGATATTTTATAGGATCGGAAGGGCTTATTTTGATGCGTTAAAAATTACCATCGATATCATGGCAGATTTTAAAAACTCCTAATACATATTATTAAATTATTTGCATCAGGTTTGCTGGGCATACATATGCGTTCTGGGTGGTGTTAATTCTTGTTACATATTATATGAAGTATATGTATAAAGATATAGCATTCAAAGGATAAGCTTTCATCCCACTTTATATTTATATTCATTCAAAGGAAGTCTGTAATAAATATTAAAGAATAACTAAAACACAAAGGAAATGTGCAATATATTTTATTTTCACTTTTCCTTGAATGGCTATGTGTTTGAGTTTTTGTTCTGCCTCCTTAAGCATGCATGGATAAATATAGAACAGACGACACATATATCTGTGGGTGGGTGTGTATTGAATAAATTAAAAAGTTTATGGTAAAAATAAATTTTACGGGTTTAAAAGGTTCATTGATTATGTAGTCAAATATTATTGTGCTTCGAAATTGGTTTATTTGATTAAAAAAATTGAAGAAATTTGCTAAAACATTTTGTATATTTTAAAAAACGTACCTTTTGTTGCTTTTGATTTTTTCTGAAATGATAAAAAAGATACAAAAATTAAAGGTGTTATAAATGATGTTCCTTAAGTTATAGAAAACAAATGAAAATATAATTCCACAAAAAGTAACGAGAGTGTCATAAGTCGATTTTGAATTGCATATCAATTTATAGTTTTGACGTCCCACACATCCAAGCAATATACAGGCCCTACAGACATATAATATACCCTACTCGACATAGTTTGCAGGGATTCATAGTCTCAATTCTTCCCAAAATTATTGATGTAGCAAGAATAAAGTAAAACCTACGGTACGTTCAGGCTGGCCGAACTTTTTATACCCTCCATGTATTTTGCATTAATTTTCGGATCGACTACTTTATATGTTGTCCATGTCATTAGGATCTATATATGATCCAACGTGTTGAATCACAGGACGTTTGGAACTATTATTCTGTTGAAAGGTAAAGTCCCGCGAGATTTCCATTTTGACTTTGCATGTTGCTTCAAGTTTTGCTTGAAAATGTTTATATAATCTTATGTGTCATAACGCCATCAGCAAAATTGAGGTTTCCAACTCCACCTGCAGAAAAACATCACTGAGCCGCCGCCATGTTTGAATATGGGAATGACCTTAAAACGATGTAAGCTCGTATTATAGCCTCGCCAAATTATAACGCGCCCATCCGATATTTCTGGATATTTGGACTCATCCGCAAAAAACAACCCTTTTTTCTTTATTTTGGTACTTTTTGGAAAAGACAATCCGCGGTTGCTTATCTACATCGCCAATATATGGTTTGCTGGCAGCACACCGACTTTTTAATCCAATCCAATTTGTACGCCACTTAAAAAAGGTTTTGCTGAGGTATAAATGAACAGTGTCTTCTTGAGAACCTGGAACGATTTTAATTTCGTTCTGTATTTTTTTTTAATTTATAACTGGATACGACATATGGTATTGTAGGAACACATCGCTTCATTTTTATACCCTTCACCACACTTTGGTACAGGATATTATGTTTTTGTAAATATGTTTTTAACAGACAAAAGCAATCGAGAGAGACCCATGGTTCCTTTTAGGAGTATGCATAGAATCACTTTCTGAGTTGATTTACGCAAGTCCGTCCGTCTGTTCATGTATTTTTGTTAACAAAGTACAGGTCGCATTTATGATCCGATTTGGATGAAATTTGGCACAGTTCATTTAATTGGGCCAAGGACGAACCCTATTGAAAAAATCGGTTTAGATTTAGATATAGCTCCCATATACTTTCGTCCGATTTTATGTGAATGATGTACCAAACTCCCAATATTTGTCCGATAGGAACAAAATTTTGCACAACGCACTGAATCAGGTCCATGCTTATGTGTGCGAAATTTTGGAATCGGTTCAGATTTAGATATATCTCCCATATATAGTTTCGTCCGATTTTATGTGAATGATGCACCAAACTCCCAATATTTGTCCGATTGGAACAAAATTTTGCACAGCGCAATGAATCAGGTCCATGCTTATGTGTATGAAGTTTTGTTGGAGTCGTTTCAGATTAAGATTTCGCCCTCATATATAGTTTCGTCCGATTTTATGTGAATGCTGCACCAAACTCCCAACACTTGTCTGATTGGGCCAAAATTTTGCACAGAATTAGGTGCAGACTGATGTCTGCGAAGTTTTGTTGGAATCGGTTCAGATTTAGATATAGCTCCCATATATAGTTTCGTCCGATTTTATGTGAATGATGCACCAAACTCCCAATATATGTCCGATTGGCACAAAATGTTGCTCAAAGTTTTGAATTAGGTCCTCACGGATGTCAGTGAAGTTTTGTTAAAATCGGTTCAGATTTAGATATAGTTTCGTCCGATTTTATGTGAATGATACACCAAACTCCCAATATTTTTCCGATTGGCACAAAATTTTGCACAGAGTATTGAGTTAGGTCCACAATAATTTCTGCAAAGTTTTGTTGAAATCGGTTCAGATTTAGATATACCTCCCATATATAGGTTCGTCCGATTTTTTGTGAATGATACACCAAACTCCGAATATTTTTCTGATTGAGTAAAATTTTGCATAACGAATGATATTGAGGAAAAAATTATGCGTGATAAGGTTTGTTGAAATCTGTTCAGATTTTGATTTAGGTCTTATAGGTCTTCGGTGCACCATGTTTTTGCGATTTACACGAAATTTGGCAGAGGGTATTAAATTGAATATAGAGTAATTACAAAGAACAAGTGGTGTATGCAACGGTTACTGAATTAGGTTCATGTGTTTATATATAGCTCCCATATATAATTTGTCTCGATTTCATAAAAATGGTACACCAATAAATCCAAGTCTGTCCGTTTGACATGCAATTTTTCATTGATTTCAAAATGGTTTGCGTATGGAATTTTTTCAATTGGTTCAAATATTTATCTCGATAGCACATTTAATTTCGCCCAGTTCCATCTCAATGGTCCTCCAAAAATTCTATTACCGTTCGATCTATAGGATATTGTAGATATTAACATGTCTTGCATGTACCCAAAGTGGTGAAGGGTATCATATTGTCCGACTTTTGAACTTTCCTTACTGGTGTTTAATTGGTGCAGATGCAGACATAGCTTCCATATATATTTCAAACGGGTGTCTAGTTGAGATTAAATTTTGAACAGTGCGGCATACCGAAGTGTACTATAAGTCGATTTACATAAAATTATCCCATTGTATGCAAACAACTCTAAATCTGCCCGAATGACATGCAAATTAGCATAGGTTGCAGAAAGTCATGAGTATGAATTGATTATAGCCGGCTCACTTATAGATAAAGATCACATCGAATTAGCATTAACATGATATTGTTAGGATACAAATGTTGAATATACCCAAAGTGGTGAAGGATATAATATAGTCGGCCAGCCCGACTTTATAGTTTTTTTATACGGGTTTATATACAAAATAAATTTTATATATTCTGTGGTTTTTACATTACCTACCTTAAGCTATTATTAATTATACCCTACACAACTGTGTTGTCAGGGTATTATAGCTTTGTGCAGCCCCAAAATTTGTATTCTAAAGCGTATATATTTACCCCTGAAGGACATAGACCCGAGAAGTTTATATTTTATCCAAGAGGAGTGGTTGACCTTTAAATTAATACCAAATATATTGTTGTTTGTGCTCGTATGTGGGAGTTACACCTAAATATTTACAGGTATCTCCGTATTCGTATATTATTTAGTAACCCATTATAACTCTAGAGAGCGGAACTATAGCGCTGATCGCTTTGAAATATTCCATGAGGTTTCAGTTATGGCCAAGGACAACACCTATAATTTTCGGTGATGATCAGATAATAATTTTGGAATGAAGTGGACCGAAAACTTAATTTTTTTGTGTTATTATCGAGTCGATCTATAGACCACAAATGAAAGCCGAACATCACAACACAACCCACGGCGAAGGGAATCTGGACAATAGCTGTACTGAATACTCGTAATATTCGGAAAATATGTCAGTTTGAGGAAGAGTTGCTGTTTACCAATAATCGGGCAAGAGGGTGCAAATATCACGAATTATTGCCCAGGCTCGGAATATACACCCGCAGAAAATTTGAGTTCCGTGGTAGTCGTGTAGGGTATCGTATGGTCGGCCCCGTCCGACTATACTGATCCGCTCACTGGTTTTTAAAATGTATCAAGATGTGTGGATGCGGATTTAGCATACTGTAATACACTATACAACAGTGTTGTTGGTTATACAAATGTAATTTAAAAGGATAAATCATTATCTTTCCTAAAGGATAAACCATTATCTTTCCGATGATGTTTTTCGAATATTACTATTGCTATTTCTCAACTCCAATTAATTACCAATATATACCGAATAGTTATTACTATACTAGTTACCATAGAAGTCAGTACATTCAGTTATATCCTAAAAATTTACCTCAACCTGTGAATTCCAATTAGAATAGGCTCTTAATTCTTAAATACTCCCCTTTACATTTTTTTTTCTTCTTTCAAACGGTGTACCGTTTCTATGGTACACCAGCATTAGCATTAATGCTTGTAAATTGCTGCTAATTTCAATTTTTGTTTATTGACCAAATTAGCCTCTTCATATCATGGCTTGTTCGTATTCCTATTCCCCACAAACAGGTAGAGAGTTAACAAGTCGAATGCATTAAAATGCCACTAAAATGGATGTTTGAAAATGCATCGTTTCATAGCATAATGCCAAGAAAACTTAAGGCATTTATTAATCCTGCATAGCTATGCAAACTGGTCAGTAATTCAGACACACATACAAATACTTCGAGTGTTGCTGACCTATTACAATATGCAAACACATAGCCATACATAGTCAAATGCCATAAAGCCTATTGTTATAAAGCCAATACATAGATTCTCAAATAATCACACGTTCATATATGAACACTGGCATCACTTAGTCGGACACCGTTCCCTTCTTGCTAAAAACATTTCAGCATGCACATTGTTCGTTTAGCATAACTTCTACTAATGGATATGATAAGACCTTATGTTGGACTATTGACTGTTTGTTGTGGCTATGTAGTCGAATACCAAAGTTTATAGGTTAGGATTTTGTTTTCATGAAATCATAAAAAAATGTGAATTTTCGAAGATGAAACCTTCATTATGAAGTTTTAAGGTAAAATTTGCATCTATAAAAGGATTATATACTTCGAGATCAATGTTGTTCAGATCTGTGAGTGAGAGTTAGTGTGTGTGAGAATAAAAGAGAAGGATCACCAGAAATGACATAAGATAAGAGAGCAACTGAGAGCAAGTTTTTAACCATTTACGCTAATGTATGATTTTGGGATGAACTATGGGACAATTTATAAAAATTATAATCTGATTCTATAGAACTGTCCATATAATTAAATTTTTGAAATATTTCATGCAAATATTTCACGCCTCAAATGTTCTATCTGCTTAGTCCAATTTTTGCATTCTCTCAGTCAACATTCAAAGAGCCCATTTACTAAAATTTCTGCAGGTCTTCAAAACCTGCATTTTAGTGTTCCGTGCTCTTGGGGGATATGTCTTTACAAAGAAAATGTCCAGGTTTTCATGTAAACACCATATAAAGGTTTAGACTATTTCCGGTATGTTAAAGGTACTAGTAAAATTTTCCGACTTGTCTCAAATTTGGTTCTTCGCTCAGACAGAACACAATTATCATCCTGCATGCAAGTTTTGACATACAATCCTTGTGTTTTTACCTAAATTTTGAATGCCAATCTTATGGTATAAACGATTCTGGCCGGCCGAACATATTCTACGAGCGCCTAGAAACCGCATAAGATCGCTGCCATGTACATGACATTAAAATTATGTTAGGAGATTTTAATGCAAAAATCGGAAGGGAAAATGTAATTGGCCCCACTCTTGGAAAATTCAGCCTCCATGAAGAAACATCCGACAACGGCATAAGGTTGATTGACTTCGCGGCAGCAAAAAAAATATGGTAGTTAGCAGCATCAGATACAAGCATCTCGATATACTCAGAACCACCTGGATTTCTCCTGCTCCAGCAACGAGAAAACAAATGTGGTGATAGGTGGAAGGAATTCGTCCAGTATTTTAGATGTTCGATCGATCCGAGGAGCGAATATAGATTCGGACCATTATATTGTAGCAGCCATAGTTCGCACATTTCTTAATGTGGCAGTAAAGGTGCAATCTAACACAACAAGGACAATCGACGTCGAAAAGCTGCATACAGAACAGATAGCAGAAGCCTCCTCCACTCAACGTACTCACCTGCTTGACGAAAGCACTCCTAGTCCCCATTATATAGAAGCACAATGGCAAGTAATTGCCCACTTCCCTACAAACTCCAGCAAAAGCAACATTTGGGTATAAAAAGACCACCAACAAGAAACCCGTGGTACGATCAGGAGTGTCGTAATGCTGCTTAGGTGAAAAACGCAGAGTATAGGGCAACCTTGCAGACAGGAGCAACACGTAATGTAATGGGAAATTATCGGGAGAAAGGAGAAACGTATTTTCAGAAAGAAGAAAGAACAAGACGCACATTCTCCAGTAGATAGGAAGATGGAAACCTGGTGACAGATACAGACAGCGTGCTAAAAATCTGGAAGGAGCATCTTGAAAAGCATTTGATATTAAATATTAACGATGAAGAAGATACCCAGAACCAATAAGAGATGACGGTATAGATTTTATACCACCTAGCTAAGATGAGTTCAGAATAGATATTAAACGTCTGAAGAATACTAAAGCTGCAGCTGCCGAACAACCGACCGAACCGAACAATTCACGACCGGTGTGTACACGCTTATCAGGAGCATGCACTAATAATCAGTTAGAATTTGGCTACAGGAATGCGTGCCCAATGCATTCCACCTATTAGTGGACTATAAAGCCGCATTCGACAGCCCAATATGTTCAGGGGTATTTAAATCCATGTCTGCGTTCATCATTCCTGCAAAATTAATACGGCACTGCAGGTGAACTTTAACTGGCACAAGGTCAGCAGTTAAATTCGAAAAGATCTCTCGGAGCCCTTGTGGCACTTAAAAACTACAGCTTCGAGGTAGTTACTGCTACTTTATATATCTCGGTACCGCCATAAGCAAAGCTAATTCCATCAGCTTTGAAATTCAGAGAAGAATAGTGTTGACCAACAGAAGCTACTACCACATTTCGCCACCAGACCAAACACTACAAGACGCAGATACTACCCATGCTGTTGTATGGATCTGAAGCATGGGTACTTGTGCAAGCTGATGATGCAGCTCTTGGAGTCTTTATGTGAAAATTTCTCCGGAAGATCTATGACCGATCTGCGTCGACGGTGAATATGGTCGTCGAATGTACAATGAGCTGTACCATATATTCTTGGACATCGACATAGTCAGACGGATCGAGCTGCAGTGACTGCGTTGGTTAGGTCATGATAAGAGAATGGATAAGCATGTCCCAGCTCAAAAGGCATATAAAAGCGAGCCAAGTGATGATTCACGCAGAAGGGAAAGACCACGAATTCGATGGAAAGATCAAGTAAGGGACAACATCTCGGAACATGGTCTTTTAAATGGGATGTGATGTGCACAAGACTGACGCGCTTGGAAATCTTTTTATACCCTCCACCATAGTATGGAGGGTATATTAATATTGTCATTCCGTTTGTAACACATCGAAATATTCATTTCCTTCCCTACAAAGTATATATATTCTTGATCAGGGTAAAATTCTAAGACGATCTAGCCATGTCCGTCGGTCTGTCCGTCTATTGTAATCACGCTATCTTCTGAAGGAATTGAGATAGGATGCTGAAATTTTGCATAGGCTTGTCTTTTATCTGCAGGCAGGTCAAGTTCGAAGATGGTACGTTGTGTTCTTATTGGGTACTAAAAGTCTCCACAAAAGATTATGAGTATAGGTCCACTTTTTCTTGTAGCGCCCATATAACGTCACCTCCTAATTTTCAGTATTTTGGGGGTTTTGATCGTATTTTTCCACCGAATTGGCTGTAATTTAGTATTTTTAGTTCTTAATAGATACCAAATTTTGGAATTTTGTAATAAGATAGGTACAGATTGCATGTAATCAGAATTTTCTGAAACATGGTTCACATTATGGTTTACATAATCGCGTTGTAGAAATGTCGGTATAGGTCCACTTTTTGGTATTTTCCCTACATTTTCATTTCAAGTACCTGTCAGTATATCTATGGTGGAGGGTCTCCAAAGTTCGGCCCGGCCGAACTTAACGCTTTTTCACGCTCGTTCTGTAACAAGCCAGTTAAGACAAGTCAATATGTTCCTGAGTCCGGCGTTATCCCAATATATTCTGGTGGAATAAATGTCAGACGATTTTGTACAATTATCTCCTGCGCGGCATTAATAAGTCACGGCTTTTACGAAATACCAACAAATTTGCAATATATTTTCGCTTGTATTAAATCTCATAGTACCCTAGCCGCAAAGTGTTCAATAAAATAAAATTTATTCCCAGACAAATATTTATATTTTAAGCTCATTATTTATTATTCACTCATCGTTTTATTGTATTACTACCGAGAATTATCCCAAAACTAATTATCAATTACTGGTTAAAAATTCAACAAAAAATCAATATCAAATTTCGTAATAACGTAATGACCAAACCGAAAAGTGTTATTGCCATTCATTATGGGCATTCGCATTTGGTACATATCACCCTATCGTTGAAAATCGGTAATTGTGGGTGAATCTGTTTGTTGGCAGCGCGTCTCGATGACTGGACACTTAGTTGCATGGTCGAATAAATGATGATCGGTGCTGGTGTCAGTCCGTTAAATAGGTTTGCTGTGAAATTATTAAATTATGCATAATAAGCTGATAGTCGGTATAGTGCATTGTCTGATTGCATGCTTCACATAAAAATACACACGACAGCATTGTACACGAGAAACAATAGGACGTTCGCAGATTTGTATGTCGTGGATACCGTACACAATTATCACACATAAATATGTCCATATAGAATTTCCATTAAGAGGCGCCAAAGCGTATCAACGACAAAAATCAGTGAACAATGAATTAACGCGTCACTTAACAGGGCAAATCTATAGAAAATATAATTTATACGCCTAGTAATATCGTCCCTGTACATCGGAAAATAAAGGGTTTATTTAGTTTTGAATACCAGTCATGAAATCAAATTTTTATTGGTATAAATGGAAATATGTGCATGATAACCCAAAATACTAAATAGAAACATATGTCGACAATCGAATTTTCAACTTTTTAACCTATAACCACACTGTGATCAGAATATTATGTCTTTGTGCATATGTTTGTAACATGCCAAAGGAAATGAGAATATGCATAGAATCACTTTCTGAGTTGATTCCTACATATATTTAAGTCCGATTTTGTATAAATAATGCACCAAACCCTAACTTTGTTCGATTAAGGGAACCCCACACATTCTCGATTTTAATTTTTCAAGATTTTCAATGGGCTGGTAAATCAATACCAATGCTTGTTAAGGTTTGTAACTTTGCACATATATATTTGAAGATTTAAAAGAGAAGAAAAATAATTTACAAAAAATGTTTGTTATTGTTTTGTTGTTGTTTTCTGTAATTAAAAAAAGTCCTTATATTTGATGGCGGGCATGATAACTCCTCACTGGAACATCGGAATCCGAAAATCCTTATATTTGATGGCGGGTATGATAACTCCTCACTGGAACATCGGAATCCGAAAATTCCAAGGATATTAGAAAGCGTACATGTCTGGCTCTCGTATGAACTAGGATTATTGACTTAGCTCTAAAATTAACAAAATGGCGGACCTTTGAAAAAATATTTTTGGAAAATCGATTTTTGACCAAAAACTAAGTTAAAAAATAAGGAAGATCTTCACCGATTGGCTTTATCCTAGTTCATACGATAGCTATACACTCACAGAGAAACGTGTAAAAATTTGGAATTTGGGTTATTAGTTTTTGAGTTATCGTGCCCGCCATTCGCAAAAGAGAAAAACGCGTTAAAAGTGTGAGAAGCCCTTTACCCGTCACTTGATGCCGACACAATAAATCGGCTATATTTTCAAGAGTTCTTCAGATTTTCACATGAAATTTTTTAGGGCATTCTGGAATTGGTGTAGATTCGAATTAAATCCAAAAAAAAAATTAACCCAAAAAAAATGGGGTGGGTCCCCTTAAACGAAATTGTGAACAACGTACTAATGATAGTACAGCCTAACAATTTTGGTGACATCGGTTCAGATTTAGATATAGCTCCCATCCTTTTCCGAATTTAGGTAAATGATGCATCAAACATTTCACACGAAATTTTGCACAACATGTGCCGATTTTTTTTTTTGCAATCGGTTCTATTTAAATATAGCTTCCATATATATTTTCGCCCAATTTTAACTAATTGGTGCACCAAACGGTATGCACATCGTATCGTAATGGGTCTACAACAATGCCTGGTAAATTTGTATGAAATCGGTTCAGATTTAGATATAGACCCCATATATGTTTTCGTCCATCAGCATTTTGCACAAGGAATCGAAATTGCTTTGAAGTTTGAATGAAATCGGGTCGAATTAAGATTAGCTCCCACATACAGGGTGAGCTGAAAAAACTGCAATCAACTTCAGACTGCTGTCATTTCTAGGCCACTCATCCGACAGCCATTAAAATTATTCCAGTTACAGCTAATTATATTATTTACAAGCGTATAAAAGCATTTTGGAGAGCATTTTCCAGAAAAAAAAGTTATTCTTTAGACAGCATTTAAATGTGAATAAATATTTTATGTCTCAAACCATCGGTCGTTACCGTGATACTGATAGCGTAGCCCGACGTCATGGTGGTGAACGGATGAAAACAGCAGCATCAGCAGAAATGGTTCGAAGAGTAAGGAACGATTTGATCGGAACCCGCGTCGCAGTGGCTCGTGAGCTGAACATATCCCAATATTTCATTCGCAAATTTTGAAAAATGAGCTCGGGGTAAAGCCAGTGAAATTCCAAAAAGTGCAAGAACTTACACTCCACAGAAAGAAAATAGACTCAAAAGAGCTAAAGAGTTGCTTCGCTTGGCCGAAAGTAGTGAACTGCCGAATTTGGTTTTCTCCGTTGAGAAGACATTCGATGTTCAGGAAATTGTAAAGAAACAATATGATCGTGTTTACCTGCCAAAGAGGTCAGCTGAAAATATGCACCTTCGATTAGCCATCAGAACTCAAGCGCCGGCCATGGTGATGGTATGGGCCGCCATAACATCCGATGGTCGTTCTCCGCTCATATTAATCGTACGTGGCATCAGAATAAATGCCGAATATTAATTCTGGAAGGACTTAGCACCATCGCACTCAGCACGCACCACCCAAGAATGGTTACAAAATAATGTTCTTCGCTTCATTTCCAGCGCACAATGGCCACCAAAATCTCCGGGTACCAATCCGTTGGACTATTGTGTCTAGAGTATTTTGGATAGCAAGGTTGGCACAAAAAAAAAAACATACCAAAGTGTCGATCACCCCAACCAAGCGCTTCGTCGGGAATGGGCCAAAATACCGCAGAACAACATTCGGACAGTGTGTGACGGTTCCATTGGCTGTTTGAAGGCCATAATTTATGCCAAAGGTGACCAATTCGAACAAATCTAAACTTATTCTAAAATTTGATGCTATTTCCGACAGTTTTTGCTTTCATAAAAAAATAAATAAAACCAGTGAGTGGAGCAGTATAGTCGGACGCGGCCGACCATACGATACCCTACACAACTACCACAGAACTCTATATTTCTGTGGATTTTTATTCCGAGCCTGGGTAATATTTCGTGATAGTTGCACCCTCTTCCTTACACTGAAATATTTTCCGAATAATACCAATATTCAGTACAGCCTTTCTAATTACTTGTACACGCTCCCTTCACCGTGGGTTGTGTTGTGATGTTCGGCTTATAATTGTAGCCTATAGTTTGAACCGAAAAAAAAAAACACACACAAACAAATAAGTTTTCGGTCCACTTCATCCCAATATTATTATCTGATCTTCACCGAAAATTATAGGCGTTGTCCTTGACCATAACTGGAACCTCATTGAACATTTCGAAGCGATCAGCGTTATAGTTCCGCCCCCCCCCCCCCCCTAGTGTGGTAATAGTTTACTAAATTATATTTGAATACGTAAGGAATCGTAATTATTTACTTGTAACTCCCACATCCGAGTACATACGACGATATGATTGGTATCAATTTAAAGGCCAACCACTCCTCTCGGATATACTATCAATTTCTTGGCTCTATGTCCTTCAGTGGTAAATATATACGCTATAGAATACAAATGTTGGTAAATATATATACTATAGAATACAAATGTTGTCATTTAAATATTGACCGATCTTTATGAAAACAGGCATGCTTATTCTTTGGTCTGGTCCCCTTCTCCATGCAAAAATTCGCGGTGTTTGGGCCATAATTGCGGCCTCTGGAGCGACCAGAAAATCAGACAAAAATACAGTTTTTGGTCCATTTCATCCCCTAAATATTAACCGATCTTTTCCAAAAACAATAGGGGTCTTCATTGGCCAGAACCCATCCTACATGCAACATTTCGAGAAGATTGGTCCATAACTGTGGCCTGTATCGTGTTTACAAATTATAATGGACAGACGGACGGACACACATGTCTAGATCGACTCAGCTAGTCGAGATATGACGATCGGTATACTTAAAGGTGGGTCTAGGACCAATATTTCGCGGCGTAACAAATAAAGTCGGACGGGGCCGACCATATAATACCCTACACAACTTCTACGAAAATATAATTTTCTGTGGTTATATATACTGAGCATGGAAAATATTTCGCTATTACTAATATTCAGTAAATCCATTCTAATTACTTGTCCAGATTCCCTTCACCGTGATGTTCGGCTTTCAATTGTGGCCTATATATTGACTAGAAAAAACACCAAAAATTAAGTTTTCGGTCCACCTCATCCCAATATTATAATCTGATCATCACCGAAAATTATAGGCGGTATCCTTGACCATACCTGGATCCTCATGGAAAATTTCAAAGCGAATCGCGCTATATTTCCGCCTCAAATTATAATGGACAGACGGACGGACACACATGTCTAGATCGACTCAGCTAGTCGAGATATAACGATCGGTATACTTAAAGGTGGGTCTAGGACCAATATTTCGCGGCGTTACAAAATTTTGGGGCTGCACAAATCTATAATACCCTGACAAATTAGTTGTGTAGGGTATAAAAATGTAAAAATTGTGGCGTTTGACTTTGTTGCAGTTTTGTTTATCTCACCCTGTATATCTTCGTCTCATTTTATGTAAGGGGTGCTTCAAGTACCCAATGTTTCTCCGACTGCGAAGACATTTTTTCGAAAATTTCGTTTTGTAAAATTTGGTGCAGATGCATATATAGTTTCCACATATATTTTCGACTGACTTCAAGTATAATAATCATAATCACCGGTGCGTTGTGCTGCAGCGTAGCGTGTGCCAAGTATGATTTAAATCGAATTAATCGAAACGACTCTGAATCTGCCCGAGCGAAATGCAATTTTACATAGGTTACCGAAGAGATGTGTATGGATTGATAGAGATCACATATAAAATTTCGTCCAATTTCATATCAATTGTCCATCAAAAATGCGACGTCAGTTAGGATGCATCTCTTCAATATATCCAAAGTGGTTATGAGTATTATATAGTCGGCCCCGTCCGACTTTACTACTTTCCTTACTGTATATAGTGCTGTGTGAAATGTAAACGGCCCTAATGTTTCCATCAGTTATTTCTTTTACATTTTTCTGTTGTTTATGCTGTTTCTTTTTCTTTATGGGTGAACTTTTCGAAAGAAGAGGCGCAAAATGAATACCGAAAGAAATCCTTACTGCAATATGGGGTTTTACTAAATCTTAAAGAACTCGAAGAATTCCTGAAATAATGATTTAAATAAAATGAGGAAAATAATAAATGCTCCCCATTCTCCATTAAAAATTCCAACGAAGTGTAAAAAGATGGGAAACTTCATGGAAACGACATTTTAACTCAATGAAATGCCAACTACAGAAAGCAATCTCAACACACGACATAATTAAAGGAAGGAGTTACAAAGTAATGAACAAATGTAACCAGGTGTCTTCAAGCAGCATCATTACAGGTGGTGTGTGTTTTTAATCAATCGCCCAAGATGATGATGTGTTGGTACAGATTTTCCATATAGTCTCATGAGGTTATGTATTTCTGTAGCTAAATATTTCGTTGAAAACACTAATATTAGTTATATTTTTCTACTCCACCTCACCTGACAGAAGATGCTAAGATATGCCAGAATGATGATTCATACTGCAATATCAGTTCCATGTCGATTTGAAAATAAATATTTTTCATTTTCTGTGGTAACATCTATTGACAGGATAATGCGGTTGCAATTTGTCCACACATGGAGAATTTCTATGAGGAATTCTATTGTGCTCTGAGAACTTGAAACCCCCATTTTGTGTTACTTTTATATTGTAGCAATGTCATAACATTTACTGCTCCTCGGCGATCGCGAATTCTAATTACAACAAATTTCCAAATGCAGATAAACCCTATACGAACATGTAAGTACGTCGTTAAATTTGGACTGGGCTATGGGCCTATATAATTATTTTTACCCACAAAAAACCAAAGGTAAAATAACGTCCACATATATGGAATATATGGGTCCAATAGTCCAGTGTTTTAATTCTGTGGAAATTCTTGGGAACCAAGGGAATTTTCACTGCAAAAAGATAAATAGGGGAGTAAGAAATTACTTCAAACCATATCACATTCTTATTCTAAAAAAAAAAATACTAAAATTATATTACGAATCCTTGGGTTTGAGAAGAAATTAAAGGGAGGTCCTCAACAAAATCTACAACCACAAGTAATGGGTAAGGACTTTTTTCTAAGACCCTAGGATTCCTAAAAAGGTCCTTACCCATTATTTGTGGTTGTAGATGATGTTGAGGACCTCCCTTTCATATCACCTTTCTCCATTTCAAATTTCGTAATGTACGACTATTAATTATGGCCTCTAGAGGGACATACAGCATCATAGGCCATAGAATACACCACAGGATACACAAAAACCGAAATGTCAAATAACGTTGGGAATATATGGTTCCAGCATGCTTATCCATCTCGAACCGGAAATGAAAAAAAATAGTAATTTCGGTTGGAAAATCGAAAATGGGGTCAAATGAACTTATATTTAATACTGAGCAATTGTATTTGCTCTACTTAAAGAGCTAGGAATACTAATTGACAGCATCTTTGGTATGAAGACGCAATAATATTTCAAAATACCGAACATAGGTTGGGACACTTATGTGGGCAGTAGCCTCCATATAAAAAAAAACATGGACCTATATTGAAGATTATTTACCGTGTTTTTTACTCATCGTAGTGCAAAATTGCCGCAACTTCGCAATACCAGATTGTGAAACCGACAAACACTTATGGAATTTCCGAGTAATGTTTCGTGATGTTACAAGCGGAATGACAAAATTAATATACCCTCCATCTCGTGGTGGATGACTTACAAAATACTTGAAAGCCGAGGGACTAAACAGAAAATCCACAAGGGAAACCTAAACACCGTTGAAAGGATAGAAATAAAACACCGCGCAGGCAAAATACGGAGTTTGTATTAATGTTTTTTTTTTGCTGTTGTTTCCTTTTGTTTATCTGTACAGGGCAATGTCCTTTCGATGCACACAAACACACTCTGCAATTATTTCGAGTTAAACTTTTTCTTTCTTTAGGCCCAAGAGCTATGCTTCTCTATACTCGACGACGATAAGGATGTGCCAATGCTCCCCTAACATGTAAATACAACAACAACAACGACAAATACCACGGTGAAATAAAAATAGCATAACATTTAAACATCATCGCACAGCCTTTCAATTCAAAAGGAATAGCTTGGCTTAAAAAACAAGAACAACAACAAGCGAAAAGCAAACGTGAAATGTTAAAAGCAGAAAAGCAACGTTTGAAAACCAACCAACTCAGGACATCGCCACCCACCATAACCACTCACCCACAAATACCCGGACCCTTAGCACACTAAATAATACTAGTACTCAGAAAAGCAATGTTAGCGATGATGAGAAGAGAAAGCCTACAACACACACACAGCACAGATACATGGACATGAATCATTTTATGGGGTTTCCTATTTACACCCTTTTACTGTTTTTGCTTTTTTCTCCTACTTATGAATAATAATATTGTACCTACTACCCCTTTAACAGAAATAAGTATAAACATACATATATGACACGTATGAGCGGTGTTATACTCGTATAACGTGTATTTTCATAATTTACTCAAACTATGCTCACTTTTATAAAATACAGTGTTTAAATTCTGTGGAATTTCTTGGGAAGCAAGCGAATGGTCACTGACAAAAAATATATACTGGAGCACATTCTCATTCGAAACCAACTTGGCAATTTTGATAAAATCTGTAGGTTCAGGGAAAAATCTTGTGGTTGTAGATGATGTTGTGGACCCTCCCTCATGACCATATTTTTAAAATGGTCTATTTCGGAAACGGCCATGCGATACCCTAAGTGACTACTATTGTATGAAAAGCAAATACCCGAGTCTGGGCAACATTAGGAAAAATTTGTGCCCCTTTCAGCTCGACTTTCCCTGTTAAAAATTTCGTGATGTACTAGGTTTAATTGTGGCCCCTTGAGGTATATACAAAACCATAGCCCATATGATACACCAGGTAGACCATAATACACCTGACTTTAATTTTTAGCGTTTCTTAATTTTTATTCTTTTCCGATTGATCAATATATGCGTCTTCAATAGCACTACTCAACACTCTCAACCCGACAAAGGTGTTTATTTTACTCTTTTGGATCATAATTGTGATCTATAGAACTTGTCGAAAATTTGCTATTTGCCAACTTTCGTTGAATTTAGATGAAATTAAAGATTTTATAGGCCTAAAAGGGTAAAATTCTCAAGACCCACTATATGGGAGGTATACCAAATCTTGGTCCAATCTATCCAATTTTTTGTCTGTTGCTCTCTAGGCCAATAATAAGTACTTGTACAAAATTTCATCCATCTACGATAACTCCTTCTATTTTTGGCCGCTGTTAATATGAACTCGCTACATAGTGCGACGTAACGGTTGAAATAAGCTCAGGCTTATTTTGGCCCTCTTTTATCTCAATTGTGGACACTGAACTTTCCGCAGTGTCACAAGGGGTAACTACTTTCATCATCCGTTGAAATAGTGAGCTGATATGTGCCGCGAGGTCACCCATAAGAACTATAAACTATAAAAAATGGGTCGAGACGTAGGGTTAGCTGACCACAATGGGAAAAACCCACCCAATATGTTGACGACCCCAGCAAACGATTTGCAAATCAGCACAGTTTTCGTTTTGGAGGATGTACTCAAGAAGTACACAGCGAATATTATTGGGATGGAAAGGGACAATCGTAATTAAATCATATGATTACGTACTTATTACAACTGTCGTTAAACGATACATGCGTTTGGCTGCGGATTTATGGTTAATAGGAGAATAAAAGACCTCGTCTCCAGATTCACTCCAGGGGATGAGCGAATTGTTTTTATCCGTATAAAAGCAAAGTTCTTCAACAACAATCTTATTTGCACCCAAGCTCCGACCAAAGACAAAGATGAACAAACCAAAGACATTTTTTACGAGCGCCTAGAAACTGCATATGACCGCTGCCCTGGCCATGACGTTAAAATTCTGCAAAGAGATTTTGATGCAAAAATCGGAAGGGATATATTTTGGCCCCACCGTCGGAAAATTCAGCCTCCATGAAGAAACATCCGAAAACAGAATGATGTTGATTGACTTTGCGGCAGAAAAAACATGGTAATTAGCAGCACTAGATTCAAGCATCTCGTTATACACAGAGCCGCATGGGTTTCTCCCGATCAAGGTTCGTACTCTTCTTTATTGTCCAATAATAGTATAGAAGCACAATGGGGAAAAAATGCCAACACCCTACAAACTGCAGCAAAATAAAAACTTGGGGGTGCAAGGAACCCGTCATACGATCAGGAGTGTCGGAATGCTACTGATGTGAAAAACGCAGCGTATAGGGCAACTCTGCAGACAGTAGCAACACGTAATGCGATGGAAAATTATCGGGAGAAAAAAAGTAGAAAGAACAAGAAAAACGTCGAGAGCGTGAGCAAATCGAGATGTATAAGAGTCAGAACGAAATCCGGAAATTTTACCAACAAGTACACACCAAACCGAAGACTTAGGTGCATGCACATCCTCCAATAAAAATGAAGATGGAAACATATACTATCAGCGTGTTGAAGATCTGGAAGGATCATTATGTAAAGATTCTGTTATCAAATAGTGGCGGTGAAGAAGATACCGAAGAACAAGTAAGATATGGCGGTATAGAGGGTATAGCATCTAGTCAAGATGAGGTCAGAATAGCAATCAATCGCCTGAAGAATAATAAAGCGGCAGGGCCGATGGTTTATCAAACGAATTATTCAAGTCCGATGGTCGATGCTGGCCAGGAACATGCACCAGGTGATTAGTACCGCATATAAAGTGCTATCCAGCGTACTGTGTGAACGACTGAAAACAATGGTCAATGCTATTATTGGACCATATCAATGCGGCTTCAGACCTAGCAAATCCACTATTGACCTGATTTTCACTCTGCGCCAAATCCTGGAAAAGACCCACGAAAAACATATCGACACATATCACCTAATCGTCGACTGTAAGACAGCATTCGAGAGCCCAATCCGTTCAGAGGTGTTTAAAGTCATGTCTGCGTTCGGCATTAATACGGCTATGCAAGATAACTTTAGCTGACACAAGGTCAACAGTTAAAGTCGGAAAGGACCTCTCGGAACCCTTTAATACCAAACGAGGATTCATACAAGGTGGCAGTTTGTCGTGTGAAATTTTTAACATTCTGATGTTACTGTTGCATGTTACTCGCATACGCCGATGGAATCGACATAATAGGTCGACCATTGCGAGCGGTAACATTCAAATTTGAATAAATTAAGAAGGAGTCTGCCAAAGTGGGCCTAGCAGAAAATGGCGAGAATACAAAGCATCAACGTGAAAGACGTCCAGTAGATTCGGATCAACTGTGGAACATGAGGTAGTAAATGTTTTTATGTACCTCGGTAAAACCAAAAAAACTAATTAAATCGGTTTTGAGAAGGATAATGTTGGCCAACAGATGCTATTATGGTCTAAGTAAGCAATTCAGAAATAAGGTCACCTTTCGCCAGACCAATCTTACACTGTACAAGACGCTGATACTACCCGTACTGGTGTATGGATCTGAAGAAAACATTTTGAAACATGGTCTTTCAAATTGGAAAAGCTGCGCACAAGACCGACGCGCTTCGAAAGCTTTTTTAAGCTCGGCGTATGGAACAATTGTTCTGTCTAGAGTCAGCTAAGTAAGTATGTACAATTTCCCCACCTGATTGTCTGTAACAAACCATGCCAAGTTTTTATTCGGTTAATTACATCTTTACAAGAATTTCAAAAATTTTGTAATGTCCATTTCACTGAAGAGAGAAGGTTTAACAATTCGGTTGCTGATTTTATTGTCAACAGCTTAGGTGGCTAAACTATATAATATCTCATACCAAAGCACACAGTGTCAATGTCAATTAGGAATTTATTCTATGTGACCACTGTATTAGCTATACAAATGTCACTTTGTTGTCAACGGCATGATCTCCATACCATACCGCAACAAATTTTTGAAGCTTAACTGCCTCACTTTCATATATGAATATAGAATATACTCGTGTATTGCACATAATTTCTATAAATCTATTCTCCTCCTATTTGTTTTAACCCTCGGCTATTGAAAACTGGCCCACACCTAGTTTTGGAACATTCCAACCACTTTACATTCCTTACACTTCCATTGCGGCCATGTAGGATGTAGTTGTCGTCGTCGTTCTTCCAGTTGAAGTTGACTTTTGTTGTTGTCATTGTGTTGGAAAAATGAAAGAATAATTATGTTGTAGTTTTATTTTCTTCTTCTGTATAATAATTAGCAAGAACAAAAAGATTAAAAAATATATATTTCAATCAAAAGAATGGCACCCCAGTTTAGATTGCTTATTATATACTTTACATATATTGTTTATACATATTCTCAATTATGTTGCCTAGGGTGGTTATGTTAGTAGGCATGTGATTTTTTCAAAAAGCGTCTGATATACGAAACACCCTCAAAGAAAAGAGAACTACATAAGGGACTCAATCTCTGGTCTATGTTCCCCTTATGATACTGTCAGGGTGTCATAAGTAAACTATAGATAAGTTATAATTGTGATTTCAAGATGAAAAAAAAAAACGCTATCAATCGATTGTTGTTACCCTTTAGTTAGCACACTATAACACTCTATTCCAAGCTTCCGTTTTACATAAAACAAGGGGTTAATATATTATTTACAAAACCATGACATTGTAATCTGAGATGTACACATTATACCGTTATTTTTCCTATTATGCATGACAACAACTAGGATTACATGCAGATCAACTTCGTGGAATTTAAAGGGGAGGAGTTTCAGTTGTCACCCATAGTAAAGGTTAATGACAATACGATTCCAGAAGAGAAATCTAGGCCTAGATGTTGGAGGCATTTTAAACAGAATATGAACATGAATAAAAACATCTTAACCCCTACGTTATTTCCATCCGTATATGACAATAAACACCCCCCTATGTGAAGTCAAAGAAGCGAAAAAGATGTACAAAAATAATTTGCATTAGGGAAATTATAAGAAGTTGCATTTCTTCTGATAGAAGGAATGTAAAATGAAGTCGTAATTTTCTATAGGGGGTTGGTGACAAAAGAATGGCAAAGGATTGAGGTAAAAATTAAAATACCAGTAAATACATGGTTAGGTTTGGCCGGACCGAATTTTTTATACCGTCCACCATTTGGTGGAGTGTTGAGTATACGTTGTTAAGCTCGGCCCGACTTAATTTTTAATGACCTTCACCACGTAGTGTGAATTCAGAATTCCTGAAATCGGTTCAGATCTTTATATGGATACTACGTTATTGCATTATATGGTAGTATATTGTTTATGCTCTGAAAAAATAATGATCCAAATAAAACATAAAAACTCCGAAAATTAAGGTCGGCTCTTTCCATGACGGTTAAATAAAGTACCTATTATTTAAATTCCGAAATGCCAGTTTATAAATACGATTGAAATGCCTCAAAATAGCGGAATTTATTGTGGAAATTATGTCAAAACATGAACCTATACTGAACGTTTTCTTATCCTTTTCAATATGTTCTTTTTGGATATGTTAAAAGTCATAGCTCAATCTGAGAGTCTGCTTGGTATTTCGTCCAGATGATAAAGGGTATAACAAATTCTGCCCGAAAGAACTAAACGACGTTTCTAATTGTTAATTAAGGTTATTATAAATTATGAGAAGATACACAAGTAAAATGTCGTTAAGATAGTCTGCATATTCAAATTGTCTATAACATAAATGAATCGACATCCAAAATGGTCTGAAATTTATGAACAATCAACAATTTTTATACCCTCCACAACTTTGCTGTCAGGGTATTATAGCTTTGTGCAGCCCCAAAAGTTTGTAACGCAGCGAAATATTGGCCCTAGATCTACCTTTAAGTATACCGATCGTCATATCTCGATTAGCTGAGTCGATCTAGACATGTGTGTCCGTCCATCCATTATAATTTGTAAACACGATACAGGCCACAGTTATGGACCAATCTTCACGAAATTTTGCATGTATGATAGGTTCTGGCCAATGAAGACGCCTATTGTTTTTGATAAAGATCGGTTAATATTTAGGGGATGAAATGGACCAGAGGCCGCAATTATGGTCCAAACATTGCGAATTTTTACATGGAGAAGGGGATCGGGCCAAACAATAAGCATGCCTGTTTTGATAAAGATCGGTCAATATTTAGTGGGTCAAATGGGCCCTGACTTTTGTGTGAAAAATTACAAAATTTGTATTTTATAGCGTATTTATTTATCCCTAAGGACATAGACCCCAGAAGTTGATAGTACATTCAAGAGGCGTGGTTACCCTTTAAATTGATACAAACTATATTGTCGTATGTACTCGGATGTGAGAGTATCATTTAAATATTTAAAGGTGCCTACGTATTCATATATTATTTAGTAACCCATTCCCACACTAGAGGACGGAAATATAGCGCTGATCGCTTTGAAATTTTCCATGAGATTCCAGTTATGGTCAAGGACAACGCCTATAATTTTCAGATAATCAGATGATCAGATAATAATTTTGGGATGAAATGGACCGAAATTTTAATTTTTTGTTGTTTTTTTCGAGTCGATCTATAGGCCACAATTGAAAGCCGAACATAACCACACAACTCACGGTGAAGGTAATCTGGAGAAATAATTAGAAGAACTGTACTAAATATTAATTTGTAATATTTCTTCACATCAGGAGGATGCAAATATCGGTCAAGAGTGTGCAAATATAGCGAAATATTACCCAAGCTCAGGAAGTTGTGTAGGGTATCATATGGTCGGCCCCGTCCGACTATACTGCTCCGCTCACTGGTTTTGTATGACATCGAGGAAAATATGTATAAGATCAATATATAAATGAACGTATTTGAGCAACCATGGCATCCACCATTTGGTATGCTGCAACACAGTGCGCTATCTAATATTTACCTCGACTAAAAATCCTACACACGATTTGGTACGTTGTGCAGTAATACGTCCTAAGCGGACATACATTAGCTACATGGTACATCGTTTTGATGAAATCGAATGAACATATAAATGGAAGCTATATCTAAACATGAAACGTCTTCTATCCATTTGCATAAAATCGAAGAAAAATATATGAGGGAGCTATATCTACATCTGAACCGATTTTTACAGCAAAATATCGTTCCACATTTTGACACGTTTCTCTGGGAGTGTATGGATCTCGTATGAACTCGGATAAAGGTGCAGATCGTCCTTATTTTTTAACTTAGTTTGAGTTCAAAAATAGGCGATTTTCTAAAAAAACCGCCCTTAAATAAAATTGAATACTAGTCCTTTTAGGGCTAATTTTGTACGCTGTGTAGAATTTCGTCTAATTCGAAGAAACATTGAGACTATGGTGCAGTATTGCGTTATCGAACGACAAAATGACTCATAAAATGATCCTATGTATATCCTGCGGGTATAAGTCGTTTACTTTTGCAAATATAAAGTAAATTCAGCATAGAATGTTTAAACATTTCGCGAACATCCGATTAAATTTACATATACATGGTATATATAGCGTTATACCATGTGATTAATTGTTCTCCCAATGACCTTGGCTACAATATCCATGCACATATACTTTTATGTAGCATAGGTTAGTCCACTTAAATGATAATATCTGGAGCAAATTATTGATTGACATATGGCTGATTATAAGCTGCTTTAACACCGGAACTCGTCTTTTCCCTGTTCATATTCTTGCCAATAAATTCTATAAGACTACGCTCGGGAAATATGTTTCTGCACTAAATGATAAACAACATGATTTGTTGCTATAAAATGTACAAGAGTAGATGCATAATTATCTGTTCTTCGCATAAAACCGACCGCTACAACTTTGTGTTAAACTGTTTGTCTTCAAATGTTACCCTCAGTTGTAGTTGCCGGTAAAACACGTCTGCTTTCCCATTACATGGATCCATGATACGGCAATAATCAACGACGAAACCTTTTTTTATGTGGTGGCTACTTTGGCTTTTCTGTTTTGTTTTGTTTAGCCTGTGGCTTCAAACGAGGCGTTGCGCTAATTGATTTTCCCGCTTAAGTTTGCAATGTGTCCATTAAGTGTTACATGCCTCATCGTTTTCATCCTAGTCGACAAGACGTGGTCGTTGCATGTAAACTGATCAGTGATCGAAAATAAACACTGGATAAGTAGACTACGACAACGTATCGGTATACATACACTTAAAATATATTCACGTTTCTGTACCAGAACACAACCGATATCGTACACTAAAAATATTGGGTACCACAGTCCGAACATGAAAAATTCCCAACCGCTGTACACTTCAATTTTTAATGTTCCGTCGGCGATATCGCATGCGGTATCATTTTTTTAATGCCAACATTTGAAACACTGCGATTATAGTTGTGATTCCGTACACATTTGTTAAAATATAATATTTGTGATATGGAGCACTAAAGTTAAAAATGTTGTAGTGTATGTGAATCTGAAGCCTTACATCATTTAGAGTAGCGTTTCTTTTCGAACACTGATTGTGAAGCGAAATGTTTCTATGTGGTCTCCAACAACTGGTCATTGCTTTAAAGGCTCACTATTAAGCTAATATGCTGTTTTATGACATTGTCATCACTTGTAATTAACTTGATTCGTTAAAGCTTATTTTGGGATTCATTTAATTTAATATTGAATGAGTTTTTATACCCTACACAACTATGTTGTCAGGGTATTATAGCTTTGTGCAGCCCCAAAAGTTTGTAACGCCGCGAAATATTGGTCCTAGACCCACCTTTAAGTATACCGATCGTCATATCACGACTAGCTGAGTCGATCTAGACATGTGTGTCCGTCCGTCCGTCCATTATAATTTGTAAACACGATACAGGCCACTGTTATGGACCAATCTTCACAAAATTTTGCATGTAGGATGGGTTCTGCCCAATGAAGACACCTATTGTTTTTGGAAAAGATCGGTTAATATTTAGGGGATGAAAATACTTTTTTCTTAATTTTTGTCGGTTTTGCTGGTCGTTTCAGAGTCCGCAATTATGGCCCAAAAACATCGCGAATTTTTGCATGGAGAAGGGGATCGGGCCAAAGAATAAGCATGCCTGTTTTGATAAAGATCGGTCAATATTTAGCGGGTAAAATGGACCCTGACTTTTGTGTGAAATATTACAAAATTTGTATTCTATAGCGTATATATTTACTCCTGAAGGACATAGACCCAAGAAGTTGATAGTATCTTCAAGAGGAGTGGTTCACCTTTAAATTGATACCAATTATATGGTCGTATGTACTCGGATGTGGGAGTTACACGTAAATATTTTTAGGAGCTTAAGTATTCATATATTATTTAGTAACATATTGTCACAATAGAGGGGGAAAATATAGCGCTCATCGCTTTAAAATTTTCCTTGAGGATCCAGGTATGGTCAAGGACAACACCTATAATTTCTGTGATGATCAGATTAGAATTTTGGGATGAAGTGGACCCAAAACTAAATTTTTTGTATTTTTTCGAGTTGATCTATAGGCTACAAAACCGAAAATCACAACACACGGTGAAGTGAATCTGGACAAGTAATTAAAAGGGCTGTACAGAATATTGGGATATTCGGAAAATATGTCAATATAAGAAAGAGGTGCTGTTAATCTCTAATCGGCCAAGAGGTTGCAAATATCACGAAATATTGATCAGGCTCGAAATAAACATACACAAAAGTTAGAGTGTAATCTATCATATGGTCGGCCCCGTCCGACTATACTGCTCCTCTCACTGTTTTTTTGCATTCATTGAAAATTTATCAAATTTTAAATATATAAAATCAAAATTAATTGGATTCTGAAAAAAATATATGAAGACTGAGATCGAGTATTGAATCATTTTAATCAAATTTCGCATTATTGAAATAAGAACCTAATTTTAGACGTTGTGAAAACAGTCCGCTGGCCCAAGAATGAACGCTTTTATCTTCCATTTAAATTTAAAACGCCAGCTTGAACATCGTTTAGATTAATTTATTACATGGGATATATCAAGTTTGCTTTAAGTCAGGTTGAGATTAAGAACATGCTTCGGAAAGTCCGATTTGGGCCTCATATGTACCATTTTGTTGTATGATTTGTTGCCATTTTAAAGGTAACTTCATAATCCTGCTCTCTATTTGAAATGTAAAAAAAAATATTATAATCGCTTGTTGTATGGCGGATGCATTAAAACTTCCCAACCAAGCTCCCGCAGTTTCTGGGGAGTCACTGTATATGTGTGTGACCTAGCGTTGTCCTGGTGGACACCTCTCCTGTTGGTCAATTCTGGCCGTTTCTGGAGAATTGTTATGTTCAAGCGGTCCAGTTCTTGATAGTAGTGATCAGAATTTAGCGTTTGGTCATATGTAAGCAATTCATAATAAATAATCCCTTTCCAGTCCCACCAAGTACACAGCATAACCTTCCTTTGACCACGATCCTATTCGCACAGGGTTATCGTATGTGATCCACTTCTCATCTCCAGAAATGCGTCTATCTCATTCCGTTTGGCCAAGGCTTCGCACATGGAAATTCGATCCGTCTTATTTTTTCCGTTAATTGGTGTGTCTTCTTTTTGAATCCAGCTTTGTGTAAAATTTGTGTGCAGAAGCGCTTCTGGGCAAAGAAGACCCTTATTATAATTTGGTAAGCTCCGTTAATATTTAGACGATGAAGTAGACCAAAAGCTTTATTTTTTATATTTTTCTGATAGCTCAAGACGCCAAAATTATGACATGAACACCACGAAATTATACACCAGGAATGACTGTTTGATGAAGATCGGTCAATATTTAGCGGGTCAAATGGACCCAGACTTTTGGGAAAACAAGTTTTGGAAAATATGCCAGAGTTAGAAAGTGCAGCTGTTGACCTATAATTAGTCAAGAGGCTCAGAATATAGAAAAGCAGAAAGTTAGTTTTTCGTGGTAATTGTGTAGGTTATCATATTCTGGTTTTTACTTGTCAATTTTGTTTTCTAGCAGCGTAAACCACTTTGGCTAGTTTTTTCACTTGTCCACAAAATTGAGATGAGTGAACATATTTTCTCATACTCCGAAGTGGTTGTAATTTGACATTCCGATTTCCAGGTGAATAAGAAACTTGCTTTCATTATATGTTAACATTTTTACTTACCTACTGTACAAAGAACTGCTTAATTTTATGTACTTTTGATTATGAATAAAACATCAAATCTTTTATCTCAAATAAATGATTAAAAAAAAACACCTCTTATTGTAGAGTCATGTATTCTTTTATTATAAGAAAAATTATAAAATCAATATAATTTCATATTTTTAGTTCATGTATGGACAACCTGGTCTTTTCTGTGGCATCTAATTTAATATTATGACATGAACACCACGAAATTATACACCAGGAATGACTGTTTGATGAAGATCGGTCAATATTTAGCGGGTCAAATGGACCCAGACTTTTGGGAAAACAAGTTTTGGAAAATATGCCAGAGTTAGAAAGTGCAGCTGTTGACCTATAATTAGTCAAGAGGCTCAGAATATAGAAAAGCAGAAAGTTAGTTTTTCGTGGTAATTGTGTAGGTTATCATATTCTGGTTTTTACTTGTCAATTTTGTTTTCTAGCAGCGTAAACCACTTTGGCTAGTTTTTTCACTTGTCCACAAAATTGAGATGAGTGAACATATTTTCTCATACTCCGAAGTGGTTGTAATTTGACATTCCGATTTCCAGGTGAATAAGAAACTTGCTTTCATTATATGTTAACATTTTTACTTACCTACTGTACAAAGAACTGCTTAATTTTATGTACTTTTGATTATGAATAAAACATCAAATCTTTTATCTCAAATAAATGATTTAAAAAAAAAACACCTCTTATTGTAGAGTCATGTATTCTTTTATTATAAGAAATATTATAAAATCAATATAATTTCATATTTTTAGTTCAGGTATGGACAACCTGGTCTTTTCTGTGGCATCTAATTTAATATTGCTATTTAATATCGGCTGAGACAATTAATCAGAATTAGAAACCACAATTCTATAACAAATGTAATCAAACATCCATCAGTCATACTACCTCACCTGTCGGATAGTAGCTCAATATATAATTATAAATGGAAATGCATTCATTGATGTCTAGTGTTAAATGATAACCGCCTCTTAATTAACAATTTATGTTAATGACTATAAAATGACATTTCTAAATTTATAACAATAATACCAACAAATATTTCTTTCATATGATGCAGTATTGTCTGCAATATTTTCCAAATAATGAGAAACTCCTACACATAATGGTAATTGTCTGGTATGTCTGTAGGTTTCACTGCATATCATATAGCATTTTGTGATTAGTATTTATTTATGTAATCAAATTTGTAAATGCTAATAACATTTCAAAGAATATTGTTTGGTGGATGGAGATTGTTCAAAAGAAATCGCCATTAACATGTAGCAGTTAAGGGGAATTAAATAGCACTACAACGTTAAAAGACGTTAGATCAAATTATAATCCCAAATAGACAATTTCAACAAAATAATGGACTCCAGCAAATTTTCTAGTAAAATTATATTTTATTTAATACTAGCATAGGCCCGCTACGTTGTTAGCGAAACTTTTTATAGTTAAATAAATAAACATTATTTTAGCTACACAATATACTTTTGGATTAAGTACAAATTTGAAACATTTTTATTATAGGTTTTATATCTTAATATGTTTGTTTTAATCTCAGATCTTACTCCGTATTTCTTTCGTCCAGAAACGTTAATGCTTCTATCCTACTAAATCGAGTACAAATTACTTATTGTATATTTTCTGTAAGTTTACTATTTTCTCGATCGTCCCGATGGACTGATGTAAAAAGTTCTATAATACTGTGTTAACCTTTTTTGTTCCTTCCGGTAATTTAATACTAATGGTAAAATATCTAGTTCGTTTTAGTACTGATAGTAGTACCCTTATAGTAAAAATTACAATTTTGCACAGCGCATCATTTTTTATTCAGAGACCTGGCTTTATAGTGAAGATTTCCATTAAAATTGCAGAAATTTAGTATTTCTGGTGCGTTACGTATTACAAAATACTCAGTGGTATTGTCGGTATTTTTAGTATATCCTCATAATAATGATCCAGCCCATTATTCATTACATCAAAAGATCGATCCAATGTGGTTGGAAACATCATTGGAAATATCAGTATTGTTATTTTAGAAAATTTGGAACTTTAGCATTTAAAATTGACTACACTTTAGTACTTGTGATGTTCAGCAGCTTATTGCATAGTTTCACTTATTTGTATTTGAAGTCTCGCCTGTTTTTCACTACACTAGAAATTTTAACCAAAATTCACATAATTATTCGCTGTAGTATAGATTCATGTGGGATTCGAAACTATATTTCATATAACCATATATATTTCCATTAAACATTTTATTTACCATAGTCAAAGAGTAATTCTAAAATTCGGATATCTTCTCTAACATTTTCTATTTAGTACTTTTTACTAAAAATTAAAAAAAATACTTTTTTTAATTTGTTTAAACAAAATATACCTACAAAATTTCAGGACTCTACCTCTACCTCTTTTATATCCACCCGTACCACCGTATACAATGTGTTGTACTTTTTAGTACATTTTAGAAGTTATTAATGCAAAATTTGTATGTATAAATTGTTATTGTCATAGTTCCAGATGTTCCCATACTGTGCAATATTTTGTATTAATGATGCCATTTAGTACGAATTTTCAATAAACCAAGCCTGTTAATTATAGTTGGACATTTTTGTACTCTAAATTTACATTTATATTTTTTACCATTCACTATGGTACAATATTTAGTACAATTTTGTGCATATCGGTCTATTTGTAATAGTTAAGCTACATACTAAATTTCAGATCTCAATCTATGACTTTTCCATTATAATATTTAATATTTTGTACCATTTAAGTACAAATTTCAAAAATATATTAATATATAGCATAGTATTTGTAATAATTAAATCTATGTGCCGTGTTTCAGATTTCTATTCCCACCGGTTCCATTATACTACAGTATTTAGTACTAATTCCAAAAAGTTATGCTTAGAGTAAGCTACATACAAAATTACAGATTTCTATTTCTACCAGTTACATTGTATTTACATATTTAGTACTTTTTATCGCAACTTTAGTGCTAAATTAAAAAAAAATGCCATAGTATTCTATTTGTAATAGTTAAAGCTATATGTGAAATTTCAGAACTTTTTAATATATTCTAGTACTAATTTAAAAAAAAAATATGTTTGCCCATCATTCTACTTATAATAGCTTAAGTTACATACCAAATTTCAGATATCTATCCCTACCTGTTTCATCGTAGTATAATATTTAGTACTAATTTGCAAAATTTGTTCACACATTCTGATTTGTTTATAAATGACAAAGCTGCATACCAAATTTTAGAGTTGTAGTTCCAACCGTTCAGGCGTAATACAGTTTTTAGTACTATTTAGTACCATATTTGTTCTAATTTCCAAAAAATATTTTTTGTACATCATTTTATTTTTAATGACTTAAGCTACATACCAAATTTCAGACATCTATCTCTACATTTTCCATCGTAGTATAATATTTAGTACATTTTAGTACCTTTAGTACTAATTTCCATAACTTGTTCACAAATTCTGATTTGCTAATCACTGACAAAGCTGCATACCAAATTTCAGAGTTCTACTTCCAACCGTTCCGGAGTAATACAGTTTTAGTACTTTTTAGTACCTTTTAGTACTAATGTCCAAAAAATATTTTTGCACAGTATTCTCTTTGTAATGGCTTAAGCTCCATACCAAGTTTCAGTTATGAATCTTCACCAATTCCATTCAAATACAATATTTAGTACTTTTTAGTACATCTAAGTACTAAATTCCAAATTTTTTTCACAAATTCTAGTCCGCTCACCATAGACAAAGCTACGTGCCAAATTTCAAAGTTCTACATCTAACCGTTCCCGCGTAATACAGTTTTTAGTACTTTTTAGTACCTTTTAGTACGAATTTCCAAAAACCCCGCCTTATAACACGCCTTCTCACCAAACCCCACCTACATGCCAAATTTCAAGCTTCTAGCTTTAGCCGTTTCGTCTGGGCGTTGATGATCAGTCAGTCACTTATAACGCAACTCTTTTATATATATAGATTAAACTATATCACCCATTATAACCTACAGATTACCACCCTCAACTTCAGATTTTAAACATAACAACATAAACATATAAGAACTATATATCCCCAAATCTAATAATATCTATTCACAACATTGGCCCTTTCCCCACAAAATCAAACACGTCTCACATATCCACCAACCTTTTCTAAATCTCTGCCAGTTAATTGCCCACTAGTTTTCAGTTTGCTATACACAAGACAACATTTAATTTGATTTCAATGTTGGTCGAATTTCTTATCTCGGCTTCTTTTGATATTGCAGCAGCAGCAGCAGCAGATATTTGCATCGAACAACCACTATACAATTTATTACCTAATATCGGCAAAGAAAAACGCACACACCCAAACATGTTGAATTCATTTTGATGTCGGCAATTGTTTATTCAGGTGTTACATGAAGGCTGTCCGAAGTCTACATCGGCCTGCAATCAAAATAAATTTTCCACATAATCAATTAATAAATTTTTGTTTTCAAAACTATTTACAAATACACCTACATATACATATAGGATACCAAGTCTTGTTGCACCCACAAATATCGATGCAAACTTAAATACCAATCAATTGGAAAACTAAAATTAAGCATAGCCAATATTATTATAAAATAACATAGGGTTTATAAAATAAGCACAAGTGGATAAAAAGCACACATAAAATCGGAAAATACCCTTATATGATGGGCTAATTCATTGTAATCTGTCAGCTAGAAAGTTTTTTTTATTTTCTGGGAAAACGATTGATCCATACATTGTTCAGAAATTAAAATGGACAAACGGGCGGAAACACGTGTCAAGATATATATTTCATTCAAAATACCCAAAATGCCGAATATCAGAGCTCTCTATCACGATTTCAACAGACGGACATGCGTAAATAATAAATACTAACTCACCTAAGGGTCTGCAACATTCTGATATGGTTCCAGTACCGTATACGTAATGTAAACGATTATACGCAGCCACGCACTACTTTCATGTGAATACTACACACTGCATATATAATAAGGCTTAAATAGAGAACTTATGAATATGGATGGGTAAATAGCCGGTAAATTGCTATTTGTGGGTATTTATCAGGGTATTTGCTATATTGACTCGCTAATAACCCTATTTCCAGGTTTCTGTTACCAAATCGCTTTAAAATGGATTGTTCTATAATACTTTAAACATGTGGGTAATACTTGGGTTAATACCCAGTATTTACCCAAATATTGGGTTTACGAGGTCAGTTCGGAAACTTCTGAAATAGAATATATAGTTTTTCAAAAAACTTCATTACACTCAGTCCAACGCTTTTTTAGCAATTCTATCCCTTTAAAACATGCCTGTTTTGATAAAGATCGGTCAATATTCAAATCGGTCAATATCGGTCAAATGGACCCTGACTTTTGTGTGAAAAATAACAATTTTTTGTATTTTACACCGTATATATTTACCCCTGAAGAACAAAAACCCGAGAAGTTGATAGCATATCCAAGGTATTTACGTGTTCAGATATAATTTAGTAACCCAGTTACCACACTAAAGGGGCGAAAATATAACGCTGTGATATAACGGTGATGATCAGATAATAATATTGGGTTCAGATATAGATATTGCATAGTTTCCATATATAATTTCAACCTATTCATGATATATGTACACCATGTAGTGAATGGATGTCTGATTGGGATTAAATTT
>NW_026875668.1:0-18167 GCF_032173495.1 Musca vetustissima | reverse complement strand
TTGTTGATGATAAGGTAACTGCTTATCTTAATGAAGGGGTTCCCGACTTGCAGCTTGTGGGATTTTCAAAACCATGTTCATAACGTAGTTAGAACAATCTTGCCGAGTAAGCTTTTGAATACTTCGCTGGATTACATCAACAATGTTATGTTCCATTGAAACGTCACACAGCTCAGCTCTTGCACATGATTTTATTTTTGAAAATGCATTTTCGATTGGATTTAGCATTGGAGAATAAGGCGGTAAGAATTTAAAGTTGCATTTTTTGGATTCGATCAAATTTTTTATGTCATGTCGCTTGTGTATTTGAGCGTTATTTTCCAACTCTGGATTGATTTTCTCAAAAAAAAATTTTCTATAAATAATTTAAATCTGTCTGCATTGACACTGGAATTAGAAACGATTGTGTGATGTACAACTACCGCGTTGTTTATTGCTGCAATTATAGTGACATTACGACCTCTGACCGTAGGCAACACAATGTGTGCTCTTGTTCCTTGTCTTGAACGGGCTTGGGTTCTTCGTATGTGAAGATTAAATCTTAAACGTAATTTTTGAATTCCGTAATCCATATTCTATGCAGCTTGTGGAAATATTTATATCATTTTCTCTCAACAGTTTAGTTTTTATGGCTTTGAGGTATTGCTCAGGTTGACTTTCTATATAGAACTCGATCAGACTTAAAACTTGTGGTGTCAACAACTTAGTTCTATTTCATCCACGCTTATTTTCTTTCAATGTTCCAAAATTTTGTTTGTATCTTCTTATAAATGTTTTTTTGGAATTTATGTTTATGCAGGTTGCAATTTGCAGCCTCGGAAATGGTTCTCTCCCTCTTCATAGAATTTAAATAATAACAATTTCATGTCTTTTGTTATTTTGTTATACTGACCCAATTTGTTTCGGGGTCTTGTAGATGTAGCCTCGGTAGGTTCTGGAGCATTTGTACTTGCAATACTTGGCGAGGATATTGATTCTTCCTCAGGTTCCCAATTATCAGAGCTTCCCGAGCTAAAATCAGGTTCGCATTTATTTTAAACGTTGCTATTTTTAAATACAGTGAACTCTCGATAATGTGAACATCCAAAACAGTAAACTCTCGACAATGTGAAGTAATTACAAACAAAATTTTGGAACATTGAAGGAAAATAAGCGTGGAGGAAATAGAACTATGTTGTTGACACCATAAGTTTTAAGTCTGATCGAGTTCTATATAGAAAGTCAACCTGGAATTACCCTCAAAGCCATAAAAACTAAACTGTTGAGAGAAAATGATATAAATATTTCCACAAGCTGCATAGAATATGGATTACGGAAATTAAAAATTACGTTTAAGATGGCCTCTATTGAAATAGAACGAAAGAATGACTCCAGAACATTAGGCTTGAGACAAAAATATGCTCAAGACTTTACAAAATGGATACCCCAACAAGGAGAAAAATTTATATTCATTGATGAGTGTGGATTTAATCTTCACATACGAAGAACCCAAGCCCGTTCAAGACAAGGAACAAGAGCACACATTGTGTTGCCTACGGTCAGAGGTCGTAATGTCACTATAATTGCAGCAATAAACAACGCGGTAGTTGTACATCACACAATCGTTTCTAATTCCAGTGTCAATGCAGACAGATTTAAATTATTTATAGAAAATTTTTTTTTGAGAAAATCAATCCAGAGTTGGAAAATAACGCTCAAATACACAAGCGACATGACATAAAAAATTTGATCGAATCCAAAAGATGCAACCTTAAATTCTTACTGCCTTATTCTCCAATGCTAAATCCAATCGAAAATGCATTTTCAAAAATAAAATTATGTGCAAGAGCTGAGCTGTGTGACGTTTCAATGGAACATAACATTGTTGATGTAATCGAGCGAAGTATTCAAAAGCTTACTCGCAAGATTGTTCTAACTACGTTATGAACATGGTTTTGAAAATCCCACAAGCTGCAAGTCGGGAACCCCTTCATTAAGATAAGCAGTTACCTTATCATCAACAATTTATTAAGTCAAATATGTATTTCGCATTTAGGACCGGGTATTCAATTCTTGTTCTTAAATATTTATTTATTAAAATGTCAAGAAATACCCCAGTTTGTATTACTATTTATTTAGTTTTATGTAGTAAAGATATTAAATGAAATCACACCGAATTAAAGAATATTTATGTTAATTACATAGCCATACAACTATATTTGTTAATATTCTTTGATTTAATTTTCAAATATTGGTTTAAAATTACTGCAAATATTATATTTCCTTGGATAAGAATAAAGGTTTCATTTAATTTGGAAAAAGTTTCATTCTATTTGTAAAAGGTTTCATTTCAATTGGAAAAGGTTTCATTCTATTTGTAAAAGGTTTCATTTTAAGTGGAAAAGGTTTCATTTAATTTGGAAAAGGTTTCATTTAATTTGGAAAAGGTTTCATTTAATTTGGAAAAGGGTTCATTTAATTTGGAAAAGGGTTCATTTAATTTGTAAAAGGTTTCATTTAATGTGGAAATGCTATATATAAAAATAATCACTTTTTGGGTATAAGTATACGCCTTGCGGATTTTACCAAGACCCTTCCGATATAAATTCAATAAATAGGAATTAATCTTAAAATAAAATAATATTATGAAATATACATTTTAAATTGAGTCTAAATCGGGTAATTCTCGAAATCATTTGATGCGCATGCGGTTTCCAGGAAGTACTGAAGTTTATCTTCCAATCCATGTATATTTTGCGAAATTTCATTTGACGGCTAAGATGTGCCACACGTTGCATTGAAGTACCCAAAAATCGTAAAACGCGAATAATTTCCGAAAACTCCATATGTCATTATCGCGCATCCGATTTCGGTGTGCACCATAAAAAAATACATCGATCTATACCGATTTCAATGTGGTCCATTAAACAAAATGCACTGTAATTACCCTTTCATATGCTCTGGGCCAATGGAACATTAATGCAATGCCGTAAAACTTTTGAAAATAATGTTTAAGAAAATGCAAATTAATTACCGGAATATGTCGACAACTTTTTGGAATGATGTAAACAACAAGAACATCGTCTTCTTCTGTGAGCTATGCACGTAGTTGGGATATTTCACCTTAAAATTGTGCAAACATCGATGAAGTGCTTCAGTTTGCAACGAAAGGTGCAAAGTGTGAACGAAAGGACATGTGTGTAGATAGAGTCCCATATGTATCTATGTCAGTGTGTCTTAAATTAGTTAAAAAGTAAAGAATGTGTGTCACTTGACAATGTCAATGCGTGTCGTAGCATGAAGAGAAGTAATGAGGAAATGACAAATGTTTAACTTTCTACATTTGTCATATCTTCCTTAAATCTGCAGATGACAGTGTTGTAATTATCGGCACACAATACGTTCGGTTAGTCTTTGATTGTGTTTGGGCTCGGATATTCGAACGTCAAATAAACTCATACTGTTTCGTTCAATTTCATAATTTGAACTGCAAAATGCTGTTGTACTACGACTTCAACTGAAATTATAGTATTTTAAGGACGCCTTAACATATGGTTAAATGGTGCTTAAACAATCTTTAATTAAATTTAGGATGTGTGTTTTTATATACTTTTATATTCGTATAAAATGCCAAATTTGACCTTTATTTTGTTTAAAGTACCCGTAAAATTTACTACTAGATTCAAGTCAAATGACTTCAAAGGCGAGCCGAGCAATTTACTTTTATTGTCCTGGAAACAATACTTGGAATTTCGCTCATTTGCTGCAAATTTAATTTTGCAAAACATAACGAATTCAGAATTGTGTTCATTTTCAATAAAATAGGTGCAGTTAAATCTACAGCTTTTCAATTTGAGTGTGTAAAATGTTGTGGAGACAACATGAAGTCTGATATAGCGAACAATTTTGATTCGAATTAATACAAAAATTACGATTTTTGATTTATGCTAGTCTTGCATCAAATAAGCGACATGTCGACTAGGGTAATGGTTTTCTTGCATATTTTGATTTAGATTTATATGACTAATTCATAAATCTGTATTATTAAAAAAATACAAATTTATTTTTTTACAAAAACATTATTTTAATTTTGTATCAATTATTAAAAAAAATATTTTCGTTAAATCTAAGCTGTTTCGAATTCGACTAGAAAATGTTGTGGAGACACAAAGTACAGGTCGCATTTTTGATTCGAATTGGATGAAAATTGGCACAGCTCATTTATTTGGCACACGGACGAACCCCATTGAAATTCAGAAAAATCGGTTCAGATTTAGATATAGCTTCCATATATATTTGCGTCCGATTTAGTGTAAATGGTGCACCAAAGTCCCTAAATATCTTTCGATTTGCACGAAAATTGGCACAGCATACTGAATTAAGCCTAGAATGGTGTGTGCTAAGTTTCGTGAAAATCGGTTCAGATTTAGATATAACTCCCATATTTATTTTCGTCCGATTTTATGTAAATTGTGGACCATAGTCCCTATATATCATTGGCATATCGTATTGCATAAAGTCTTGAGTGATGTGTATTAAGTTTCGTGAAAATCTCCCATATATATTTTCGTCCGATTTTATGTAAATCGTGCACCAAAGTTCTTTCCTTCGAAATTCACGAAATTTGGCATAGCGTACTGAATGATGTGTGTTAAGTTTCGGAAAAATCGGTTCAGATTTCGATATAGCTCCCACATATATATATATATATATATTCGTCCGATTTTACATAAATGGTATTCCAAACTCCTAATGTTTATCCGATGAAATTGGTGCATATGTATTTCGAACGGGTGTCCGATTGAATTAAATTTGCGGCGTACCGAATAGAGTGTATTAATTTTGTTTTGCTATAAATCGTTTTCCATAAATTTGTCCCATGGTACGCAGACGTCTCTAAATCAGTCCGAATGAAATTAAATTTACCACAAGTTGCAGAAAGGCATGAAAACGTTCCTTCGAAGGAACATTGACATTGCAAGTGTAAGGATACATATGTACAATATACCCAAAGTGGTGAAGGGTATCATATAGTCGGCCCAGGCCGACTTTACTACTTTCCTTACTGTTTTTTTATAATTATAAATGAACCAAAAACGTTATAATGTCTGTTATGACCCTAACACCACGAAATTTTACATAGGGAAGGGGATTTAGGCAAGGGATGACTGTTTTCGTGGTGATCAGATAATATTTAGCGGGTTGTTGTATATATTTATACCTGAAGGATATTGACCGGAGAATTATGTAATATGTCTGTATTGGGATAGGGGAGAAAACGTAATTATTTGCTGGGGTCTACCAATTCTGTAATTGTTAGTGTTGCCTTAGCACACTTGAGGGCGGAAATTTCGCTCTGGTCGCTATGCAATTTTTCATAAAGGTTTAGTTATGGTCAAGGACGACACTTATAGTTTTTTAGCTCCGCAGAAGTTAGAATACAGTAGTATTCTAATCCAACTATGCTGCGTTGTTCACTTATAGACGACCCACAGATAGACGACCTACTTGCAGATAATTTTTACTGGCGTCGTTTTCATACAAAGAAGCCGAGCTTTATATGAAATTTTGAATTTGAATGGAGGAACGTATAAATAATTAAATTATTCTTTTAAAAGTATTTATGCCCAATGATATGTTTAATATCGATTACCACAAAATCTCTTAAAAATCCTGTATTAACCTTTAATAATATTTTGAGAACAAAATATAAAAAAGAAAAAATTCATAATTTCTCTCGTATATATAAAGCGAAACAAATAATAACCATAAAATAATAAGTGAAATAATTTATGTTCAACTTGAGCATAAATTCGTATGCTGCACATTAATGTGTAGAATGTTATTATTTATAATGTGAACCGAAACGGACGATGCAGTCGAAAAGTGCGAAATGTATGTGGCAAGGTGTGTGTGTACAATTATAGTTGTGGCAATGCTGTAAGTCTTAATGGTTGGTACCATGGCAAATATGGAACTGATAACTGAGGATTTGTAGCAGTACAATGATGAGCATAAAGATTTGTATGGCTATAACTTGCCTGCAGTAATGCTGCAATGTTATTGGAGCGGTTGGATCCATAATCTCTCATATTCCCACTTAGATAGCAATCGTTATAGTTATACGTAGGCTAACTCAATTTCATAGGTATTGAGATGAGGATAAAGTTAAAATATTAAATAATATTTCACAAGAATGCAAGAATATTATATTCCATAAGGTATTTACATTAATATTGCTAATACTTAATAAATTAAGATTATATATACATACTTAGAATATGCTAGGTGATAGTTTCTATATGATAATTCACACAATGTTACCAGCATAGGAATTATGTATTTATAACCAACTGTTTTATTTAACACAAAGCTGAACCTAACACTTTGAAAATAACGAATAATCTGAAAGGCTACTCACAGAATATCAAAAACTCGCACATATTGAAGCACCCAGATAATATGAATCCAGAAAATTTTCATTTTTGGCGAGATAACATATTTTTCCTAAAAGAACGTTCAACGTGCATGAATATATATTTATTTCGAAGAGTTATAAACGGAATGATTAACATATTATGGTCTAGAATATTTAACTATCACATTTACTTCCAAGCTAGATATCATTGTTATTCGAAGACATTCAAGTGTTTTCTTTTTATTAACTGGGATAAGTAGTTATTTAAATTTGTGCTTGAATGCTTAAAACATGTAAAAACGAAATGTTAACATACACGTGAGTAAACAAACTGCCGCCTTAGTCATTCAACACAATTACATTGACATTGTGGTTGTATTGTTCTTATCTCCTTCTGTTTTGCTTCGATGATTATATGTGCATAATAATGTAATTTTTATTTATTTTTTGAATACTAAATTTAAAGCGTTAATGGATTTATGGAGCAGACTTCAATTAGCCGAAAGTGAAAATACAGCTCAAGATTTAACGACATTTTAGGTTTTAGCTATGCGTTTGATGTGCTCTTCGATTTATTACTAAACGAAGAAATGGATCAGGAGTTTGGGGTGGTCCCCAAAATATTTAATATGAGTCCATGTTCCGTCTCATGTTTGGTATTATGTCTTTGTGCATATGTTTGTAACAAGGAAAATATTTCTTTTGCGAATATGCATAGAATTACTTTCTGTGTCGATTTATGCATGTCTGTTCGTCCATCTGTCCATTTCTTTAGTTTTCATCAATTTCAGAATGGTATGTGTATGGGTTGTTTTATTTTAGTACAAATATCTATGTACTTCATACAGTTCATTTCATCCGACTCCATGGTCCTCCAAAGATGATATGTATATTCTCTTATATGTATCCAAAGTTGTGAAGTCGGCCCGTCCGACTTTTGACCCTTCGTTATTAGTTTCATTTATCTTTCCAGCAATGAAAGGTGTATGATAAATAATGAAACAATACATTCTAATGTTTTGTTCAATCCGAAACAATTCCATGTGTCTGAAGCCTATTTATTTCTACGTGTCTACAGTTGTCGCTCGAAATGCAAATTCTTCATATTCAAATTATTGTTTTGAGGTTCTTGATCTCGTTTTTCAAGCGAATTCGAATTTGGGTAGCAAATCTCCCCACCAAAAATATAAATATAGGTTCATTTTTATACCCTTCACCACACTGTGGTTCCTTTTGAGAATATGCATATATGTTTGTAACAGGCAAAAATAATGGTTACTTTTGAGAATATGCATAGAATCACTTTCTGAGTCGATTTACGCATGTGCGTCTGTCCGTCCGTCCTTCCGCCCGTTTGTCCATGTTAAATTGTAAACAAACAAAGTACAGGTCGCATTTAATATCCGAATTGGATGAAATTTGGAATATGTCACTTATTTGGTCCAGATTTAGATATAGCTCCTATATATATTCGACCGATTTAAAGTAAATGGTGTACCAAAGTCCCAATATATGTTTCGATTTGCACGAAATTTGGCATACCGTAATGAATTAGGTCTAGAATGATGTGTGTCAAGTTTGCTGAAAATCGGTCCAGATTTAGATATAGCTCCTATATATATTTTTGTCCGATTTAATGTATATGGTGCACCAATGTCCATATATATCTTTCGATTTGCACGAAATTTAGTATAGTGTACTGAATAAGGACTGGAATGATGTGTGTTATGTTTCCTGCAAATTGGTTCTGATTTAGATATTGCTCCCATATATATTTTCCTCTGATTTAATGTAAATGGTGCACTAAAGACCCACAGTTTGTCCGATTGCCAAACAATTTTGTACAATGAACTGTAGTTAATATAAGTTAATCTCTGGCAAGTATCATTGAATTCGGTTCAGATTTTGAAATAGCTAATATGATTTACATAATTTTGTCCCATTGTAAGAAGCAACCATATGCCTGACCAAAAGAAAAAAATTAGTATAGGTTGTAGAATGACATGTTTATGGATCCATTTTTCGTGTTAAAGGTCCTTTAACGTCTGTTACGATTCATCTGTTGAATATACCCACAGTGGTGAAGGGTATCATATAGTCGGCCCCGCACAGTGTCACGACCGCGGCCAAAAATGGTCAAAACCAAGTACCAAGTAGAAAATACTCCAATTAAAATAAATATGAAATTTTACATCGATATGTCGAGTAGTTTTGTCTCTACAAAGGTTCAAATCTGATAATTATTTATAAACTGATTTTTTACCATATTTTCGAAAAATGGGTGTGTTTTTCTGATGCTCAAATATTTGAATATTTAAATTAACGGTTATTATAAAAGTATTTATTTTGGTTGCTGTAGATGTAAAAACTAGGATTCGCTTTAGTTTGTATGTATATAGATATCATATGGTGTATACAGTCGTCTACACTTGTAGTACATAGTTCATCAAATTTGTAAAACAAATTTTGAAATTAGTGGAGCATAAAAAAAAGTTTAAAAAAGGTTAGCTCTAATTTTTTTTTATTTGAGTGGTGAAAAGTGCGTTATTTAAGGAATAAAAAAAATTAGCTGCGGAGTCCTGCGGTCCTAAGAGTTATTTATTTTTTTGGTGACCACCTTATGAAAAAATATGGCATATTCACGAAATGGTTAGAAGCGGATGGTCAAATATGTTATGTATACAATTAAATAAGTTATTGAGGGTCAAATAGGAAGGAGAAAATGGATTTATAACATAGTAATAATACAATATTTTACATAAAATATGCAATTAAGTGGTTATTCGTTATTCGAAGGGGAGATATGGGAGAATTGGTTTTAAAATATAGCTTTTAAATAAATTTTCAGTCTGTTTGAAGATTATACTTATTTATTAGATCATTTGAGACATAATCTTATAATCTTAATTTAGAGGTCGCACATGAATTACCTTTGTGGAAAGTTCCTACAGAAAAATATTAGTTCATGGCATGGGATACGAAAAGTGCGGTACAATACCTTTTGAGCGACTTTCACAAGGTGCTAACAAGTCATACCAACAAATAATTAGTAGCAGCCCGAACTTTTGTTAAAGCCGAGTTAAATAAGAATTTTATTTAGTATTATATTACAATCCGACCTTGTAATATCCTTAAACAGCCATAAAGTAAAGGCCCGAGATTAAAATGTGGATGATACTAAATCGTACATTTGGGAAGACAATATTATATATATGGGCAATATTGCCAATTTTTTAACATAGCTTAAGCGGAGGTTCACCCCTTTATAACTCGGGAACTACTTAAGTATATGAAAAACAGTGAATAGTTTTGGGTTAATTGATCTGTCGTTGCAAACTGTTCATGATATTGACCTCCAAACTTTATTTTGGTGGAAGCTGTGTCTTCTTCGTGAAAATCCATCTACTAGAACGGCGGGAACTGGCCTTCCAAAAACACGAAATTTGGCAAAAAATGTTTTTGAAAATATCGCGGATTTTTTTGCGTTTTCTGTGTATCATTTCCGCTTCAATAAATGACCTCATACGGATTTTGATCTTTTTCGAAAAGAGAACTTTAAAAACTTCAGCCGAAAGAGAGATGTACGCAATTTATCTCAAACATAGATTTTGCTGGCACATCCATGGTTCTTAATGGACCACATTGAAATGGTATAGATCGATGTATTTTTTTAGGGTGCACACCGAAATCGGATGCGCGTTCATGGCATATGAAGTTTTCGGAAATTATTCGCGTTTTACGATTTTTTGGGTACTTCAATGTAACGTGCGGCACATCTTAGCCGTTAAATGAAATTTCGCAAAATATGCATGGATTGGAAGATAAACTTCAGTACTTCCTGGAAACCGCATGCGCATCAAATGATTTTGAGAATTACGCGATTTAAACGCAATTTATCTCAAAAATAGTGTGAGCTGGCACATCTATGGTTCTTATTAGACCACATTGAAATCGGTACAGATCGATGTATTTTTTAGGGTGCACACCGAAATCGGATGCGCGTTAATGGCACATGGAGTTTTCGGGAATTATTCGCGTTTTACGATTTTTTGGGTACTTCAATGTAACGTGTGGCACATCTTAGCCGTCAAATGAAATTTCGCAAAATATATATGGATTGGAAGATAAACTTCAGTACTTCCTGGAAACCGCATGCGCATCAAATGATTTTGAGAATTACGCGATTTACACGCAATTTAAAATGTATATTTCATAATCTTATTTTATTTTAAGATTTATTCCTATTTATAGAATTCTAAGATTTATCGGAAGGGTCGTGATATAATCCGCAAGGCGTATACTTATACACAAAAAGTGATTATTATATAAGTCAATTTTTCGGCGAAATTCGTGTAAAATAGCAGAATAACCCCAACATTTTTTTTCTGAAATTTCTTGTATACAATTAAAAAATAAATATGATGACATTATTTTTTCGAACCAAAAACAAATATTTTTCCTCCATATCTTGTTTTGTTGTCGCTGTGATTTAGAAACCGCTACACGGACTTGTGTGATTTTGATATCATTTGATTCACCATCGTATTTAGATTATGGAATATTAAAAAATTGGCAATATTGCCCATATACTTTATAGGGTCGGAAATGATTATTTCGATGCGTTACAAACGGAAAAACAAAACTAAAAAACCTCCATACTATGGTGGAGGGTATAAAAATAAGGAAGATCTTCACCGATTGACTTTATCCTAGTTCATACGATAGCTATACACTCACAGAGAATCGTGTAAAAATTTGGAATCGATTGGGTTATTAGATAAACGCGTTTAAAGTTTAAAAAGCCATTTAGCCGTCACTTGATGCTGACACAATAAATCGGCTATATCTTTAAGAGTTCTATAGATTTTCACTTGAAATTTTGTAGGGACATTCCAGAATTAGTGTAGATTCGAATTATATGAAAAAAATGTTGACCCCGAGAATGGGGGGTCCCCTTAAATGGTACTAAATTATAAACAAATGGGGGTCCCCTTAAATGGTACTAAATTATAAACGATAGAATCCTGGAATTTGGAATTATGATTGGGGTATGTGGGAAGTCTTGTATTAATGATTGTTAAAGTAGGTAGTTATGTCAGTTTATATACATGTTTACTAACTGGTACTTAATTTGGATGTGGGTGAAGCTATATTTGAAAGAAAACAAAGGGTTAAAAAATTATATCAACTTTTGTATAGAGCTAGATTTCTTTTGCGGTCAGAATTGGTGTGTAGGGTTGAGATATGGACGTAGTTTTGGAAAAGGTACTATAAGAGAACATAGGCACTAAATAGTTCTAAAAGTGTTAATAATGTTTGGTATTGGGTTTTTAATACTTCCCACATTCGCTAACGAAGCGGGTACATGCAAGTAGAGTGTATTTGAGTAATTAAAAAAAAAAAAACAAAAACAATCAGAAGCCTGAAGTTTGAAGAGCCTTTTTTTGGTAATAAAATAACCCTTACTATCAGTTTTCTATCCTTCATCGTTATAGGGCGATACCCTGAAACCTAGGTCAATATTAATAATTTTGGGTACGGATATGTTTTATTCAATGAGAAAACGTGCCCAAAATCATCAATCTACCGAATATTGGGGGGTACGTATCGCATATCCCATTTGCAATACCAAACATCCTAGGAGTACTAGCAGTGTCTGTGCAACATTTTCAGAGGCTTATATTAAATATTGCGATCTCTATCGTGATTTCAACAGACGGACCGACAAAGGAACAGACAGACATTGAAAAAAAAAATGCTAACATATGTTTTATTTTTTGAAATCCCGATATATCTATTATCAAAAGTGTGAGGGCTCATACATAGAAAATTTTCTGTATTGTGGAATTTTATATTCTGAAATCACGTAATACCTATATGTAAGCAGATATCTTTGAGAAAGATGCTTTAACCATCAAAATACTCATCATGAGGCGGGACCATAAATGGAAAATTGTTAAATGGAAAATTGAAAAAAACCAAAGTGTATTTTATTCTCTGAAATCCCGAAATGTATAATTATATTCAGATATCTTAGAGAAGAAGGCTATATCTTTCAGAGTAACTAAAATTATTGTCGAAATATATTTTATAGAAAGGCGACTAAAACGTACAGAATATCAAATATGCGGTTATGTCAAAACATGGAGCCCAAAAAAATAAGAACCCGAATCTACCAGATTTTATAAGATGTTTCATAAATTTTAATATTTCCATAATGATTTCAATGGACGGATAGGCGAGCATGGCAAAAAATCCTACTCTGATCAAGAATATTTTCTTAATGGGGTCTTCGTTAAAAATCATTGAAAATAACATGTTTTTTTCAACTTTAACTCCGATTCCAGCAAAATTGGCCGCTTTTGGGTACGTTTTTAAGAGAATTTATTGTCATTAGGTTATAATTGAGTAGAAAGACTCAAAAAAAAAAAAAAGAAAAAAAATATAATAATAATAATATTAATAATTTACCCATGTTTTAAGTTGACCACCTTAAATTCGATATTTTGAATTTATTTTCGGTTCATACTGGCTATTTCTTAGGTTAGGGACTAGATTAGCCCCAATATAACGCTACATCCCAAATTATAGTATTTGGATAGTTTTGGTTCTTTTAAAATAGCCCCCAAATAAATGTTTCGTTTAATTTTCGGTATGTTGAAGTTCCTACCCCAGTTTTCCAACCTACATCCTCACAATGCTACAACATAGTCGCTCTCTAAAGGCCGCGATTTAAGGATTTTTGAACTAACACCACATGGTTGTGAGGACAAAAATCGTCCCTCATTTTTGCCCCAACAATTTGGATTAATTTGAATTATTTTTTGTTAATTTGATTTTTTTTTGTTATTTTTGAATTTTTGATTTTTTTTGTTACTTTTATTTTTATATATCTTTTTTTTTTTTTGAATTATATTTGTTTTTGCTGAATTGAATTTTGTTCTTAGTAATAATAATGATTAAAAATATAAGAATTAAGATCGATAAGGTATTTTAATGCATAAGTTGGGACAAGAATAGAGAAGTACAGTTGTGTCCGAAATGCTTAGTTGAAAGTAAGTTATAATGAAGATGTAAACATGGTCCCGTTAACCTTGACACTATGTTCGTAAACAAGTTCCCGTTAGCAGAGAGACCACGTGGTCGGCGCGGCGGCAGAGGTTCGACGTCGGGAAGGCGACTGGAAGCATCCTGGAATTCGCGACCGAGTGTAGAAAAGGGAGAGCCAAGCCGCGCTCGGGATCAGTCTGTGCAGAGCGGCCAAACCAGCAGGAGCGATCAGAATAAGGAGAACGAAGGAGAAATGATCAGAGGGGAAATAGTAAAATATCGGTGAGTGAAGAAAGTGATTTTTATGTGAAACCCGAAATAAAGAGCCGTCGTGGGCCTTTATCTTTCCTTTTTTAAAAGGAAATTCGCAATAAAGAGCCGACGTGGGCCTTTATATAATAGAAAAGTGATTTTTAAAATATTAGAAATAAAGAGCCGTCGTGGGCCTTTATATAACAGAAACAGTGATTTTTAAAGTAATTTCGAAATAAAGAGCCGTCGTGGGCCTTTATATAACAGAAATAGTGATTTCTATGTGAAACCCGAAATAAAGAGCCGTCGTGGGCCTTTATATGATAGAAAAGTGATTTTTAAAGGAAATTCGCAATAAAGAGCCGACGTGGGCCTTTATATAAAAGAAAAGTGATTTTTAAAGGAATTTCGAAATAAAGAGCCGTCGTGGGTCTTTATATAACAGAAACAGTGATTTTTAAAGGAATTTCGAAATAAAGAGCCGTCGTGGGACTTTACATAACAGAAATAGTGCTTTTTAAAGGAAATTCGAGATAAAGAGCCGTCGTGGGCCTTTATATACCAGAAATAGTGATTTTTAAAGGAATTTCGAAATAAAGAGCCGTCGTGGGCCTTTATATGATAGAAAAGTGATTTTTAAAGGAAATTCGAAATAAAGAGCCGTCGTGGGCCTTTATATAACAGAAACAGTGATTTTTAAAGGAATTTCGAAATAAAGAGCCGTCGAAATAAAGAGCCGCCTTTATATAACAGAACCAGTGATTTTCAAAAAATGAAGTTGAAGGAAACTTTATAACATTAATGCAGTTTTAAAGTAGAGTGTTGAGAGTACTTAAGTCCGTATAAAATAATCCGAATTAATAAGCTAGAACGGAATAACGGTACATTTAAAATAGAAAATTTTTCCAATGTTAAAAATGGCATTTTTTAGCTATAAAATTGCGATGGTCGTGTTCATTCTGTGAATATATTATTATAAAATTTTGTCCATTTTTGATATATAGTATTGGTATTTAATTAAATTGTATAGTTATATAACCCATAAGTTATTTTAATTTAGGTGTTCCGGGCTAAATATATGTAAGGTCCGTTTTTTTAAATTCCTTCAATTAAAATAGGGGTTTAGTATGGAGTGCAGTCGAGTTCAGCTTTGATTTTTGTTTTATTTTTCTTGTGTGTCTGTCTAGAACATCATACTAAATTTTTTCCTGCGACTTCCTGCGATTCTCGGATTTATGGCAATTTTTTTGAAAAAATGCCAATTTGGTGTAGGAAGCTTTTTTAAGGTTTCCTTTAAATAAAATTAAAAATTTGTGAATTTTTTTGATATAATTCATCAAATATGACTTGGAATAGATCACAGCATAGCAGATAAGAAAAAAACAAGTTCAAAATGTCCATCCTAAGGTTCCAGAGTACTGGGTGTGAGTAGGAAAATGAGGGTATTTAAGTAAGCTGCTCCAAACGTTGATTTTAAACTCATGCCCTGAATATACATTTATTCCAAATGTCTTTCTAAATAAAAATTGAAATTACAACGAAATCGGTTGTAAGAGTCTTCTAAAATACCGCAGGTAAAGGGTCCACTTTATGAACCCTGGAAAAATATCATTGGTGTAACATTCATATATACACTGTTTTACCTATATTTATGATTTTCGTGGAGGTGGAGTTTATGGACTTTTATTATACCTGTTATGGAGTTTCCAATGACTGACATGACTTCGGATGACTTTATTTCTTTGTCATACGAATTTCGTTAGGGTCGGATACAGGTATCAGTTAATTATGAATGCAAAAATACATATTATTTATAGACTTTTCTACCTATGAATGAAAAATCCGCATTTAACAAATGTTCATTCATAGATTTTTCTCATTCAATAAGTGTCAAAGAACGGGATTATACAAGTTATAAACAAGTGAATGGCGATTTATTTTAGTTCTTAAACAAGTGAAGTGGAAAAATGTCAATTTTGTACAGAGAGCTCTTTGGCTAAAATCTAAAAATGGCTCTGATGTAAAGGAATATGCATTAAATAGACTTGGAGTTAATGCTACCGATTATGCAAACGCTAAAGGGATTTGTCGAACAGTTACCACGCTATGTACGCGATTTAAAACGAAATGTATGGCCGCCAGAAGGAACAAAAAACAAATGGAGCGTCAGCATGGAAATAGGCTGATATAATTAAATGTGCAGCTTTGCCCATAGGTATGTTGTCTGAAGAAGCCATGGAATCCAGAAATAAGGACTTTCGGAACCACAGGGAACTGTACACCAGACAAATTAGTCGTGAGGAAACAATGAGGGATCTTTTTAATAGGTTGCTATTTTCTTCTGATCCAAAAATATCAAGTTTGTCTCGTAGTACATCTCCTAACCATCGATATAGTAAGCCACTATCTTAAGAAGTCCTTAAACTACTGGAGGATACAATGCTACCAACTAATTCAGATCAAAACTCGGATATAATAATAAAGATATATATAATAACAATAGTGTTTGCCCTTAACCCACTTTTTACCATCCAAATGTTTCGGAATTTTTAAAAGAAGCTCCCATTTTAGGAGTACTATTAGTTATAACGAAAAATGTTGCTTATTATAAAATGTTTCAAATGCTTCAAAATAGTAATTTTCACCTAAAAATTTAAGTTTTTCAAAAAAAAAAAAAAAAAAATTGGCGCTTAATGGGTTAATAAAAAAAAAATTGCCAAATTTTTTCATAAAATAATTAAAATTGTCCATCTAAATCTATTCTTATCCAAAATATCGATAAACATACAGTAAAACATCTACTTTGATTTTCTGCGCGCTAGATCTGCATTTTTTCCCACTGTGCGTCGTGGGCCTTTATATAACAGAAAATAGTGATTTTTAAAGGAATAAAGAGTCGTCGTGGGCCTTTATATGATAGAAAAGTGATTTTTAAAGGAAATTCGAGATAAAGAGCCGTCGTGGGCCTTTATATAGCAGAGAAAGTGATTTTTAAAGGAAATTCGAAATAAAGAGCCGTCGTGGGCCTTTATATGATAGAAAAGTGATTTTTAAAGGAAATTCGAAATAAAGAGCCGTCGTGGGCCTTTATATGATAGAAAAGTGATTTTTAAAGGAAATTCGAGATAAAGAGCCGTCGTGGGCCTTTATATAACAGAAAAGTGATTTTTAAAGGAAATTCGAGATAAAGAGCCGTCGTGGGCCTTTATGTAGCAGAAAAGTGATTTGTAAAGAAAATTTGTAATAAAGAGCCGTCGTGGGCCTTTATATAATAGAAAAGTGATTTTTAAGGGAAATTCGAAATAAAGAGCCGTCGTGGGGCTTTAGCTAAAAACGTGATATTTTTAAAGAAAATTCGAAATAAAGAGCCGTCGTGGGCCTTTATAGAAAGGAAAGCGTTAGGACAACTGACACAAAGAATCGTCGTGGGCCGTCATACTGAGGTGTTGAAACATTGGAAAGCGTCGAGACGTAAAGAGAAAGCAGCAGCAAGTACCAGAACCGACTCCAGATCGCCAGAACCAACAAACCCGAGTTCCTGGAAAACAAACAGCCGTGCCGGAACAGTAGCAGCATATGTTGGAGGCCTTAATAATATAAGTATCGGAGATTTTTGTATGATTTTAAGAGTAAATAAAGCGAAGAATTCTGAATTTGAAAACTGAAACTACATCTTTTCACTCTCGGTCACTTAATTATAAATTTTCTGTGACGAACCCTACCCCCGCGAGCAAATCCCAGCAACCGGAGGTAACTTGTCGTTACAGTGGCGCCCGAGCAGGGACCTGAGAGTTGAAATAAACAGTTTATAAAAATAAAAGTTTCAAATTCAGAAGTACAACGTATCATGGAGACCGTGCTAAGAGTATCGTGGGCATACAGTCTACGGAAGGAGGAGCTGGTAACATATTTGGGAGAATATGATCGAGATATTACGGGTACGGTAGAAGAGTTAAGAAAGCGATTGGCCAAATTCCTAAGCGAGGAGCATGACCCGAAACGTCTCAAGAAGCTCCTGATTCTGCAGGCAAAGCACAGAAATTAGAAGCGAAGCCAACAACGCCGAAGAGGCCACCCAAGATAACGTTGACAAACGAGGAGGGTAATCAGATTACACCGGAGAAAGTCGAGCGGGGAAATGGAAAACCAGAATAACCGGAACATAGAGGATGCCAAATTTTGTGGAGAATGTGCTAGAGAATCCTTCAAGAACTACAAATCGCTGATATGCAGAACCTTATGCGACACAGCAATCTGACGGAAGGTCAGAAGGTGGAAAGGATTTTCCGAGTCCCGAGGTAAACCAAACCCCCCCAGAAAACGAAATTTGCGGAGAAATTGAGGTGGATGCTACAGTAGATACAGGGGCTACAAGATGTTTTATCAGCAAGGCATTTGCGGGTAAGATCAAGAGAAATAATACAAAGCTTCGCCATAGCGCCATTGTGACCCTAGCAGACGGAACAAA
>NW_026875667.1:0-18431 GCF_032173495.1 Musca vetustissima | reverse complement strand
CCAAATAGAACAGAAAAAAAGATTAACACACGATTTGATTTTGTTTTGGGTTTTCGTAACTGTTTTTCTTTTTTCTTTCAGCTAAATAAAGTACAGCGTTTTGTTTTGTCTTTTATTTTTCAATGACACGCTTGGCTATGTTATTTTCTTTCAAAAAACAGCTGTTTCATATATGACGTTAATGCTAAACGGCTTATGTTTGTTGTTGTTATTGTTATTACCGCCTGCTGCTGTTGTTGCTGCCTCTGCTAATAGTTATGACAACTTTCTTCATTTGTTTTTATAAATTGTATTATTTACGTTAATTAGATTAATTGCACATTTATTTAAATTTCGACACTTTTAATTTTCTTTTATGATTTTTCTCTAAATGACCTGTGGCATCTCCGTTACCGCCGTTAACAAACAATACGAGAGATGGCAACTCTGACAAGAGACAACAAAGAAGAAAGCAAAAGTTAGTTGCTCGCGAAATCTTCAACACCACAGTTGTGGCAAATCGACATCATTGAAATTGAACTCCTATTTATTGTCTTTTGAACTAATATTAAATAAAATAGTTATTAATGGTTGTTATTATAACCGCTGTGTTTTAATTCATCAACAACTCCAATAAACTATAGTGGTGACCTCGTCTATGGACAAACAAAAACAAAATTTGCAACAAACAAATTGCGGCAACATTCGTGGAATTTCACAACGCAGTCGTACACACGCAACCCACTAAACGAACGTGCATGCTCTATTTTGATCAACATCAATTTCAACGGTCATTGCGTTTCTCAGAATCAGCCTACTAGAGCACCACCAAACAAACGTGCATGCTCAATTTTGATCAACCTCAATTTCAACGGTCATTTCGTTCCTCAGAACCAGACTACTAGAACATTTTTGCAAACTTATGATTGAAGCAACTCGCAAACTGAGACAACGTATTCCAGTCAACTATAAAGAACCTGACTCCCACAGTAGTGAAGAAGACGCTGAATTTTTCGAAAGCAGTAACGTCGTAACAGACAATAATATGTCCGAAGAATTGCAACGACAGATTCAAGAACTTCAAGAACAACTGGCCGCGCTAAGTAGTACACCTCGACATGAGGACACACGACCAAATCTACAAAAGGTGCACATTCCTAAGTTCAACGAACGGAACCCACATTTATGGTTTGCACAAGTTGAACGTTCATTTGCTTTGTGCAGCATAACATCGGATAACGACAAATTCGACCTAGTGAGTGTCCGTCTTGAAGACGAAGTATTGCTGGCAGTTGAAGACCTTATTACAAATCCACCGAACTCAAACAAATATTCTGCAATTAAGGACAGAATTATTTCCAAATTTGCCGAATCTCCCGAATCAAAACTGCGACGTTTAATACAAGGTGGTGAAACAAACGGCATGAAGCCAACGTCAATTTTGGCACACATGAAACGACTTGCACCAGGGAAAGGAAATGAGGCAATAATCCGAACACTGTTTCTTGGACAAATGCCTGAAAACATGAGACCTTTTCTTACCGCCTGGGAGGAAGAAGACCTCGAAAAATTGGCGAAGACCGCTGATAAAATGTTTGAAGCCAACAACAACAATTGTGTTAATTCTCTTTCTACATTGCAACAACCAGTTGTTGATGCCATTAACCAACGAATGTCTTTCACCGATATGTGCCAAACAATAAGGGAACTTTCGGAGAAAGTCGACAAAATTCAACAACAAATTGGTAAGAACACACGACATCGTTCCAAATCCCGAAATCGTTCAACAAGTGGACAGAATTCAAACCAGCGGAATTTATGCTACTTCCATCAAAAATTTGGCGACAACGCAAGAAAATGTAAACCTGATTGTGCAAAATTCCAGCCGGAAAACTAACTCGGCTGTCGTCAGTCAAATCGGTTGGCGACAGCAGCAACAACTCATGTGAAAGACGTCTACATCTTTACGACATATCAACAAATACCCGATTTCTCATAGATTCTGGATCGGCGGTATCAGTTATACCTCCTTCTATGATAAAGCAGAAACTCAAGCCATCCAAACTTGCGCTTTTGGCTGCTAACCAAAGCGAAATCAAAACTTTTGGTGATTGTGTATTGAAACTTGACCTCGGACTTCGACGAGAATTCAAATGGTTGTTTGTGATAGCTGAAGTACACACCCCAATAATAGGTGCCGATTTTCTAGTCAATTTTGATTTACTTATTGATCTCAAACAAAAACGTCTCATTGACAACAAAACCAAATTATCCACTCGTGGTAACATTTTACAAACCAAAGAGTTTGGAATTTCGACATTGAATTCCGCATCACCCTTCGCAGACCTGCTAAAGGAGTTTGAAGATATTACAAAAACGACAACGCTTCGAAAGCCAACAGATGAATTGGTCGTCGTTCATCACATCGAAACAACAGGAACTCCAGTTGCTGATCGTCCACGCCGTCTTTCAGGTGATAAATTAAAAGCAGCTAAAGCCGAAATGGATTATCTAGTCGAACAAGGTATTTGTCGTCCGTTGCTTGGAGTAGTCCAATACATATGGTCGCGAAGAAAACTGGTGGTTGGCACTATCGTAAACTCAACTCACAAACAGTCCCAGACCGATACCCCGTGGCACACATTCACGATTTTTCTGAAAACTTTTATGGTAAGTCAATTTTTACTACACTTGACCTTACCCGAAAATACCAATGGCTGAAGAAGACATCGCAAAAACAGCAGTATGTACACCGTTCGGACTTCTAGAATTTTTGTACATGCCATTTGGTTTAAGGAACGCCACACAAACTTTCCAACGTTTCATAGACAACGTGTTTAGGGGATTGACTTCGTTTTTTGTTATATTGATGACATCATCATTATGTCAGAATCGCCACAACAACATCGAGAACATCTTCGTACAGTCTTCGAAATTTTACGCCGATATTTTAATCCGAACAAATGTCATTTTGGTGTACCTGAGGTAACGCAAATGGTTGTTCTCCGCCTACAGATCGTATTGAGGCTATCAAAAATTACAAGAAACCAGAAACTATCTGCGAACTTCGTCGTTTTATTGGCGTCATAAACTACTACAGACGTTGTATACCCCACGCAGCACATCAACAAGCACCCTTAAACGAACTCGTTGGGAATTCCAAGAAAAACGACAAACGCAAAGTACCTTGGACACCGGAATTAGAAACCGCTTTTGAGACCTGCAAACAAAGTCTTTGTGAAGCCACAATGCTTGCACATCCAGCTCCAGACCTAGAACTAGCATTGGTAACGGATGCATCAGACACTGCCGTCGGTGCTGTTTTAGAACAAAACTTCAACGGTATATGGAGACCTCTGGGATTTTACTCGAGTAAGTTACTAAAATCCGAAAGAGCGTACAGCACATACGATCGAGAATTGCTCGCCATTTACAAAGCAGTGGAATATTTTCGACACATGCTGGAAGCACGACATTTCGTCATCAAAACCGATCATAAACCGCTCATATATGCATTTTCTCAACGACCTGAGAAAGCATCCCCCAGACAACTCCGAAATTTAGATTTTATATCACAGTTCACTACAGATATAGTATATCTTTCTGGACCTAGTAATACAGTTGCAGATGCATTTTCAAGACTCAACGAAATCTCAATGCCGTCAAGCGTCTCACACGAAGACATTCAAAAATCTCAAGAATCCGACGAAGAGTTAAAAACTATAATTGAAGGTAACAATTCTTTGAAGCTGCAAATAATTCACTTCGGAAATACATCAATATATTGTGACATCTCAATGGGACATGTCCGTCCATACATTCCAGAAGCATTGCGGAAAGAAATTTTCAATGCTGTACACGGACTTTCACACCCTAGTGGTCGTTCAACTCTACAGCAAATTCGAACAAGGTACATCTGGCCCGGAATGAAAAAACATATCATCAATTATTGTCGTCGCTGTCTTCATTGTCAAAAAGCGAAGATTACCAGACATTCTCGTTTAACTCCGAACAAAATCGATGTTCCAGATAATCGATTTGATCATGTGCATTTAGACATCGTTGTTATGCCACATGTGCAGGACTTCAGATACTGTCTCACAATGATTGATCGATTCTCCAGATGGCCTGAAGCTGTTCCACTCAAAAACATGTCCGCTCAAACTGTCGCTAGTGCATTTTGGTCAACATGGGTTTCTAGATTTGGTTGCCCAAAAACAATAACAACTGACCAAGGCACTCAATTTGAATCAAGTCTTTTTAAATCCTTAGCAGCACTAACCGGAGCACAACGAGCCCGTACAACAGCGTACCATCCTCAATCCAACGGTATGGTTGAGAGGTGGCATCGTACTTTCAAAGCAGCGTTAATGTGTCATCCGACAGTTTCCTGGGTTGATATTTTACCAACAGTTTTACTTGGACTCCGATCTGCATTTAAAGAAGACCTTCAAGCCTCACCAGCAGATTTTCTCTATGGTGGTCAGTTGCGACTTCCCAATGAATTCTACGAAGAGCATAGTCAACAAGCTGATCCTGCCGAGTTTCTTCAAAAACTTCGAGAACATTTTAGAATTTTACGTCCAGTACCTACTGCACATCACATCAAGAACAAAATGTTCAAACTCAAAAACATCGACACATGCTCACATGTATTTCTACGAACCGATGCTGTACGAGAACCATTACAACCTCCATACACTGGACCTTATGAAGTGATCAACAGAATTACAGATCGATTATTCACAATTCGAATTAAAGACAAAGACGTCAACGTTACAGTCGATCGTCTCAAACCAGTTTTCGACTTCGACGATTCGAATCCAAGCATCACATCAAATCATAACCAGACTGCGATTTCTACTCAAAACACATCATCAAATGACAGTCAAAATACGCCGCAATCTCCTTCTGAAAATTCAACCGCACCTACTCCATCAGCTAGGAACATATCTTTCCAGGATGATCGTGACTGTGTCACTGGAGGGGGAGTGGTTGTGGCATCTCCGTTACCGCCGTTAACAAACAATACGAGAGATGGCAACTCTGACAAGAGACAACAAAGAAGAAAGCAAAAGTTAGTTGCTCGCGAAATCTTCAACACCACAGTTGTGGCAAATCGACATCATTGAAATTGAACTCCTATTTATTGTCTTTTGAACTAATATTAAATAAAATAGTTATTAATGGTTGTTATTATAACCGCTGTGTTTTAATTCATCAACAACTCCAATAAACTATAGACCAAAGACAACGACGTTGTTATAACGTATCAGTGCTATTTTGGCAACTAGTCTTTGGTTGCTTGCTCTTTTACCTTTACCTTGAGCAGGAAATGTCAAATGGTATGCAGTTAGTCAAAGACGTAACGTAACCCAAGGAAACAGCTGTTTTATGTGTAAATGCCGTACGTAACGGTTAGATGTGGGAAATAACTGGATTTTTGAAGGGAACCAGAGTGTTTTTAAAGAATATTTTTCAATGACCTAACAAGGCCTGGATTTTTTAAAAGAATTATTTTTTCATCAACCAAACAAAGTGTGGATTTTTTACAGAATATTTTTTCATCAACCAAACAAGGCGTGGACTTTTAAAATAATTATTTTATCATCAACCAAACAAGGCGTGGACTTTTAAAAGAATTATTTTTTTCATCAACCAAACAAGGCGTGGATGTTTTTAAAGAATTATTTTTTCATCAACCATACAAGCATGGATTTTTAAAAGAATTACTTTTTTCATCAACCAAACAAAGCGTGTTTTTTTTAAGAATTATTTTTTCATGAACCAAAAACAAGGCGTGGATTTTTAAAAGAATTACTTTTTTCATCAACCAAACAAGACGTGGATTTTTAAAAGAATTATTTTTTCATGAACCAAAAACAAGGCGTGGATTTTTAAAAGAATTACTTTTTTCATCAACCAAACAAGACGTGGATTTTTAAAAGAATTATTTTTTCATCAACAAGGCGTGGATTTTTTTAAAGAAAAAAACAAGGGGGCTTATATAGCCTAAGGAAAATCCTGAGATCGCCCATTGCCGTGAGGTATTTTATTGTCAAATATATAGGTCCAGGAGTATTCAAATGCATAGAAAAATTACTGAGGTCTTGCTATTGTTTATATTAGAGTATTGATCCTGGAGTCGTCTATTGCCCATAGAATACGATGAGGTCTTCTATTGCATTTAGAAAAAACTGAGACCTACTATTTGCCTTTAAATGGGCACTGAGGCTTTCAAATATCATTAGATGTCCCTAAGGTATTCAATTGTCTATAGAAGACCCCAAAGACTTTTGATGGCAATAGAAAGTCCTGAGATATTTGATTTGTATTGAAAAATCATTTTGTATCTTCAAAATACAACAATTATTATTAAAAAATATGATAAACACATTCAAAAAATATATATAAAATATGCATATGTAACACATCTTATGCATCCATATTGGCCAACATGGCATCAACTTCGCTATCATTCATTTCCAATTCTGCCTGTGACAATTGTCCCTTGGGTTCCAAATTATCCGTAAATTCCAGGCTATAGAAATCCTTCTCCTTCATTTGTTCATCCAACGATGGTTCGCCAATAAAACACAAGCCCAGCTCATGTTTGCAAATGACATTATTCCAAAATACTGATAGATGACGTTTGGCCACATCCGATTTAATGGAAACGATCCATTTGTTGTATTCATCGAAGGCATTAAAAATGAAGCAACGTTTACGATATACCGAAATGGCGGCAGTGATTTTATCAAAATCCTTCGATGTCAGAGATTCCGTTTTGAAAATTAAATCCTTTACAACCGAACGCAACTGCAGAGCATATTGATTAAATTTCAAATCACGTTGTGTACTATCTTGTATGGGAAACACATGGGCTTTGAGCAGTTTTTCAAAGTCCTCGGCAGGTGTTTTAGAGCCCACCTTATCGAATGGTAATTTAGTGGTGTTATTGTTGTTCTCTTCTTTGAGATTTTTGGCCAATTGTTGATTGGCAGCCAATTTGGCCTGATGGGCCTTTAATTGTTTCAACCATTCCTCGCTGACTTCTAGGGGGAACAGTTTCTTAACTTCTTTGGCAGCCGCTTTGGCCTTCTCTTCAATAGCTTCGGGTATTTTCCAAAAGGCTTCCACGAAATTCTTATCCTTTAACATTTCCTGGAATTGTTCATCATCTTCACCGGCCTTACATAGGATTTTACGTTCCAATAAATCCATAAAGTTTTGCTCAAATATATGCGGCAAGTGGCTAAATGGTAGGGCATTCTTTTCAAAGGTATTGCGTGGGGTTTCCGCATCTTGTATCTTCAATGTTAAATCCATGCTATCGATTAGATTGTCAATGGCATTTAGCTGTTCCTTCGAACAGTCGGTACGTTCCGTACTCAGGCGGGGGAATTCAAAGAAATGATACTGAGAATGATGGGCCATTTCCATCATATTCAAACTGGCGGGGAAATTATCTTCTATCTAAAATAAAAAAAATATCGATATTATACTCAAGACAAATCAAATTATCAACATACCTCGTTCGGAATAAGTACAACAATATGCGGCTTACTTTTGGCCCCATACACCTTCCAACACAAGATAACACGATCTGCTTCCAGCAAAGCCCTTACCAATGCATCCAGCCTTTGAGCCGAAGACTTCATACCCCTCCGATGTAAAATCAAATATGTCGATTCACCAGCAAAATATTTATTGTGGACATGTTTACGTTCCATAAAGCCCATAAACGTTAAGCCCGGTGCCAATTTCAACTTATCATCATCCATGCTATCATCGTAGGGTATAGCTGAACCGCCCAGCATATAACCATCCATCAGTTCTTCTAAATCCACTTCGACTTCGTTGCCTTTTAAAAAATAACCCCATTCACGTATCAACACCTCATCGGGTTCATTCCAAACTGTTTTCAATTTTATGGTAGTTTCATCTTTCGTCGTAATTACCCCGGAAATATTGATAACGATTTTTGAACCAATACGCAATTGACTATTCCAACACCATGGACGATTATTTTTGAAACGCAGAGCAGCCGGAACAGCTTCGTTGAAGTTGCAGAGCGTTGCATTACATTCCGAGACCAAGCGTAATGCGTATTTTTCATTTTCAATACGTTGTGCGGATTTTTTGCCCGAGGCAAAGATGGCTTGTGGTAGATAATCATTGTCGGGATTATCAATGTAGCAAATATCGGGGGATCTGAAAAATAAATCAGATTTTTATTTAGGTTATAAAATTTTTTAGGTCATTGAAAAAATATTTAAAAAAAAAATCCACGCCTTGAATATACCTAGATCTCTCTTATTCCTTATACTTACACCACAATCAAATCCACATTATTACTTAGCAATGTCTCCGTTATATCGCTATAGGAATCATATGAATTACAACCATCATTGAAATCGTAGAACAACACCAAACGCTGGCGTTGGAACTTGGCGGATCTGAAATCAACAACAACAACAACAACAACAAAGACATTATAAACAACAACAATAAAACACAATATCCCATTTCAAACTTACTCTTTTCCCTTCTTCAGCATACCATAGGCCACCACTAGAGCATCCAGCCACTCGCCACACTCCGATGGTGTTTCATTAACAAATTGATAAAAATTCATAAGTAATTGCCAGGAGGGCATTTGTAATTCACCAGCATATTGGACAATATTTAAATAGCCATCATGACAATCATTTGTATTCACATCATTATAGGTACGATCGGTGCCCACTAAAACAAAGGATAGATAATCCTTTTTGCCCGAACAAATCTGTAATGAGGGGAGAAGAGGAGGATACCCTATAATAAAGAAATTTAAGGAATGACGTGATCACCTACCTTCCTTTTAATAATATCAGAGCAACATTTCGTGGCCTTTTCTTTAAAATCCTCCGTGGCGGTACGACGCACATCCAATATTAATATCATGTATTCCTGTATTATAAAGGCATTTATTTATTAATGATTAAAAATTATTTATTTTACAAATATTTTATTAATTTATTAGTATATTTACCTTGTTATAAGCCATTTGTTTATATGTTTTAAACAATTGTTTTGGAATGCAGCAATCAACAAATAAACGCAGCTCATATAAACAAAATTGTGAAATTATGCCGGCAATTGCAAATTTCCCAGCCCTGCCATGAGTTGCCACAGCTGATTAATCAACAAATTCATTTTTATTTTTTTCTAGGTCACCCTGTGATTTGGTGTCTAACAACCAACAGAGTTGCACAGAACTCTGTATAATTTAATTTTTTAGGACTATTTGTGGATAGATTTTTTGAAGAATATTTTTTTTCAAAGTCTATTACAGCGTGGATTTTTAAAGAATATGTTTTAAAGGACATTCAGAATGTAGATTCTGTTAAGAATGTTTTCTCAACGTCTATTAGAGCGTAGATTTTAAGCATATTTTTAAATGTTCCGCACCGCTTCTCCTTAGTATTTTGAAGGCTTTTGACTCATTTCACAACAGAAGTGGCTGCACTTTGGGATTAATAAGGGATGAAGAAGTTTGTCAATATAGATCTAGGTATTGACATATCACCCATATAAATATCTCGCCTCGATATCGGTATTTTAAGAACCATTTTCGTATTTTGGAGGCTATAGCTGTAATTCCCTATAGATGTGGCTATAATTTGGCATTCTGTGTTCAAGAAAGATAAGTTTTACGAATTTAGGAATTAAGGTCGAGACCTATTTTTAGTATTTTAAAGGTTTCAGTTGTAATTCCCCACAAAATTGGTATTCTGGGATAAATAATGGTGAATAACTTATTCATAGAAAGCTGACGATATAAGACCAGGTTTTTACATAACACTCATATAAAGATCCTGCCACATTTTTGGTATTTTAAGGATTTTTTGAGTAATATGCCACCGAAATGGCTGTAATTTAGCATTCCAGATTCTCAATATATAAAAAAAATTTTTCCCAAACTATGTTGAATATAGGTGAACCCGCCTGATTTTTGGAACATTGATGTTTCAACCTAAGTGTCTGCAATTTCGTATTTAATTTCCCCATTAAAGTCTGTACCTTTTTAAGAAATTTTGATTGCACATCACTTTTCGAAGGGGTAAAAAATCTTCTGTCAAGCCGAACTTTATATTTTTTACTTGTTTTAAACTATTTTAAGCTTGCCATTTTAAAAACAAAATCATTTTATTTTATTGATCGAATATCCTCTTTATGTTCTTGCAGTTGTGGAACGGAGCAAAAAATTACTCAAATACTCATAAGACAGCTGATTATAGATCAGCTGACCAATGTTCTTTATATTTTTACTGGGTTTATTATAATTTTGTTTTATATTCAGAAACCATTTTCAGAACCTGCAAGCCTCTATTATTTATCGAAATCTGTTACAATTTTTGATTTATGCAAAATATCTTCATTTTAAAATAAATCACATATTTTTCTAAAACAGGTGTTTGACCGCCAAAGAATCAAATGTCCTATTGGCTACTGGGTTTACTATAATTTTGTATTATATTCCGAAACCATTTCAAAAACCTACAATCGTATACTATTTATCGATATCTTTTCCCGAGCAAAAAATTACTCAAGTACCCATAATACAGCTGTTTATAAATCAACTGACCAACATTTTAGATTATTACTGGGTTTACAATAATTTTGTATTGTATTCAGAAAACATTTCCAGGACCTGCAAGGGTATACTATTTATTGAAATTAAAAATCTGTATCTTCATTTTAAAATAAATAACATATTTTCCTAAAACACGTGTTTTGACCGCCAAAATAACATATGGCGTATTGGCTACCTTCACTACCAATTATTAAATTCAGTTGAATATCGCCGTACGAATCCCTAGTTCGCAATGTTGACAAAAGCTGGCCGTTTGTTGCGTCTTGCTGTAGTGACTCACTGTAACCGTTTTAGAATCAACTCAACAACAATTTCAACACCGGCTGCCGTGGTGGTGCAACAAAAAAACATTCAACTGCACTCCAAATCATCATTTGCAACAATGTCGTCCAAAGAATCTCAAGGAGTGAAATTTTCCGAATTTAATCCATCCCTGCCGATGGATAAACTTTTACACAACTATGAAGAGGCGATGGATAGCAAAATCGATGTCGACTCTACAGATCATGAGGAAATATGGTTGGAATTTTCGGAAGCTGTTAGTGGTTGTGTGTGGAAAATTGTCTTCGACTCGAATAATCTCAGTAAAGATGATGCGGCTAAAGCAAGTGCCTTGTTAAAAAAATATCGAGACGATAGTGGATTTATAAATCCCACCTTTTACAATAAATGGATTTATAAATTTAGAGATGAGTTGTTAAAGCGAAAACTTTTGGATTTCTGGAAAAATGAAGTGGTGGCCAAGGAGTTGGGTCCATTGTGGGCAAGAGATTGCGACTTTTTTGATAAGTCCGATGATCCAGAACCGGCCGAATTTTATCGACATGCTGATAGTGAGGCTCCATGGTTGTCGAAAAAGGAAAAGCCCACAGTAATGCCACCAGATCTGTTTGCAAACACCGCAGCTTCACCCAAATCCCCCAGCACCACAACAGCTGGGTCAACGGCCACCTTAAAGGAAATCAGTTTAGATAATGCCTTGGCTGACTACAAACACAATATGGCAGCTCAAAACGACATTGATCCTGATGATGAAGATGCTTTTACGAAAATATTCACCGAAGTTCGTACAATTTTGTGGAAATTGTTATTCGATGAAGCTACCTTGTCGGAAAAACGAAGCAAACAGGCAGCTGAATTATTGTTGGCCTATAAGAGAGATGCCTGTTTCCAATCGCCATACGATTACAATGATTGGATTCCGAAAGTTCGTGATGAGCTAATTAAACGTAAAATGGTTGATTTTTGGAAAATCATTGTCGATCAGGAGTTGGGTCTTATCTGGGCCAAGGAATCAGATTATTTCGATGACATGGAAGATCCTAAAATCAAGGAATTTTATAAAATCGGTGATGATAAATTGAAGCAAGAGAAGAAATAATTTTATGTGCATATTTTTTTGCATTGCCATAAATAATTTTTGTATTATTTTTTTTAAAATTTGTATTTCCTTGTTTTGTTTCCTTATAGCAAGCTGAGCTTGATATGGCATCTAGAGCCTTTGTGTTATGGAAATACAAAACATCATTAACAATTTGTTAATAACTTCACACGGCTACTAGACAGTAAAATTTTTCTTACGATATTGTTATCGCATTGTTTAACATTTTATACATACAAACATATATATTAGAGTACATATGATGTACATAAATAAACATATTTTTTATATAAATTACCATGATATTATCAATAAAAATTTATAAAAAATATTTGTGTAATTTTTTAAAACTGCATGGACCGATTATTAAGTAAATAAAATATAGTCGAGTACGGTTAAAGCGAACTTATAGGGACCAAGCAAATTAGTTCGTTATAGAAGATGTTCGCTATGCGAGTAAGGATTTGTATGAAAAATATGTCTTAAAACTCGGAAATGTGTTCGGTATAAGAAAAGTTCCTTTTTCGTTATGAGCGTATCACTGTATACGGCCTGGCCGTACTTTTTAAACCCTCGAGGGCCTTATATGGGTGCAATGTCATTCAATAATGGAGTTTTTATACCATCCCCCATAAGGTGAAGTGTATATTAATTAACCCATATAGTATATATACCTAATCATTATCAGAATAAAATTCTATGTCATCTGTCCGTATGTCTATTGAAATCACGATAGAGATCGCAATATTTGACATAGAGCTTTTATATCACACATTAATTTTGGCCCGATTCCATCTGAATGGTCCTCCAAAGATGCTCTGGGTGTTCTATCTACAGGATATTGTATATATTAACATCTCTTGTATGTATCCAATGTGGTGAAGGGTATCATATAGTCGGCCCTGTCCGACTTTTCATCTTTCCTTACGGGTTTAATATTAATAAATCTTAAATGGATTTTACTCATGGAAGTGGCTATAATTTAACTTCTTTCTTTCCTTACAGGTTTAATATTAATAAATCTTAAATGGATTTTACTCATGGAAGTGGCTATAATTTATATATGTATAAGTCATGTTTAAGTTTTTTCAACTAGAGTGTCTGTAATTTGGAACACTATTTGTAATTACATACATGCTGATTGGAAAATTTTTATTGCGGCTATCGCAAAACACCTCTGTTGGCAAGTTTTCGGTTAAGAAATTAGTTACCCACAAAAAAGAAGACAGAATGTCAAATTACTGGTCCTTCGTTTGCAAATGAGGCTACAACTTCCCAAAATGGAACATGTTAGAGAGTTTTTTTCCTTCATGTATCCGGAATGCCAAATTTTAGACACTTTAGTCGGAAAATTCGTCCACAATCATAAAATATGGGACGGAGCATTTTTATAGTGGTTTTGTATATATTGACTTATTAGTTCGTCCGTTCTTGTTTCGATGGACCGGAACCGAATTAATTTTAAAGGCGAATTGGAACGTCAATGAGTTAGTAGTTCCAAACGTAGTTGAGATCTACAACAGTAGAAGAAATATATGTATTTGTTTAAGAATATTGTTTGTGGTATCCATGTGTCAAAAATGCAGTAGAGAATCTGATGTCGACTATGACACAGGATCATTAGCATGACGAGAACATTGCAACTAAGTCTGAGAATCTTTTTGAGGTCTCCGGATACAAAAAAGATTAAGGAAACCAATTTCTTTAATTTTTGTGAACATTTCGAGATCATTGGTCATTCCACAAAAATTATCTTTTATTTCCCAATGTAATGAAAATGATTTCCAATGAAATTTTGTTATTCATTAACTAAATCCAAATCGAATAAAAACATGCTTATGTGTGTCATCTATTGAATAGATTCCATTCCTCCCCCACCTGGCAGCTCGAATAAGTAACAAAAGCAAACTAAAACAAATGATCTCATGCGATGGTAGGCAGAGCGGTATTTTTGAATGATGGCAAAATCAAACATACATACGTATTAGAACGTTTCTCTATTCGAATAGCTAATGCAGAGAACAACATTTTAGTTGACTATTTGATTAGAACTAACAGAACCATAAGCTTGGATTTCTTAAAGATTTCATTGGGAACAAACAAAGTTCAGCATGAAATTTTCAATGAATACTTTGAAGACCTACCACAACTATCAGTAGTCTTAAAGACGCCTACAAGATTTATAACAGCTTATTTTAAGAATATTTTTTAGAATTTATCAGTAGTGCTTAACGCGTCGATTTTTAATGAACCTATCAGAGCTAAAGACGTATGTTTTTTATAGGCCTAACAATAGCGAATTTTACAATATCGTTAAATAATTTTTGGTGACTTACCAAGAGGATCAATCAGTAGGCCCAATAAGTGAGGAATTTTTTAAAATAATATTTTTGAGAATCTATCAGTCGGTCCAATAAACATGGAATTTTTAATAGGAGGTTTTTGAGGATTTATCGGTGGGTCCCATTTTGTTGTTGTTTTTGGAGAGACAATTTTTAATGGCCCATCAGCAATAAGTGTTGTTTTTGAAGAGGAAATTGTTGAGGATCTTTAAGAATTAATTTTGTTAATATAGTTTTGAACGCTTATCGGGGCTAAGTGAATTTTTTAAAATAAGTATATTTTTCAGCGCCTGTTAGGACTAAGAAGCGTGAATATTTAACATATATTTTTGAGAATCTAGCAGACCACAACACGTATGTATTTTTAAAATTTTATTTAAAGCGTAGATTTTTTTATATTTTTTGAGAACCTATAGTACCACATTAAACGGGAATTTTCATGAGGACCTTTCAGACCAATAAGAGTGTTTTTAAAATAGATTTATAGAGGACATTTTAGACCAAAAACGTGGAATTTTTAAATATATTTCTTGAGAGCCTTTCCGTGCAATACGTATGGTTATTTTCAATCGATTTCTTGGAGACCTTTGACGTTAATAAGCGTCGATTTTTTAAATAGATCTCTTGATCAGACCAATAACCGAGGAATATTTAAATAGATCTACCTTTCAGACCTACTATAAGTGTGGAATTTTGAATTAGATTTATTGGGGAAATTTCAGACCAAAAGCGAGGATTTTTAAATAGATTTCTTGAGAAAATTTCAAACCAATAAGCGTGATTTATTTAAATTAATTTCTTGAAAACCTTTCAGGCAAGTAAGCTTGAATTTTTTAAATAATATTTTCTATGAAGCTATCAGTGTGGATTTTTTAAAAACTATTATTTAAGAATCTACCAGGCGTAGATTTTTTTAAAAATGATTTTTGAGTCCTTGAATGAGGCATGTATTATTAAACCAGTAAGGAAAGTAGTAAAGTCGGACGGGGCCGACTTTATGATACCCTTCACCACTATGGGTATATTAAATAGGTTGAAATTGGATGAAATAAAATATGTGATATTTATCTAAATGTGAATCTACCTAGATCTATCCATAAAGTATGTAAATCGACTTCATACAAATATAAATAGGTCATCCGTTGGGCTATGTCTGTACTTCTAGAAAACGCAACTACATAATTCTATGCTCAATTTTGTACGTTGTGCAAAATTTGATGTCAATCTGACTAACATGAGGAGCTTGATGCCCAATTTACTTGAAATCGGGCGAAAATATGTACTGAAATCGGACGAAAATATATATGGAAGCTCTATCCAAATATTAAGCGATTTCAAACAAACTTGTCACATGTTAGGTTATAGTAATTTCAGAACGTTTTGTTCCTATCAGCCTATTGTTTCCTTGGTGCGTCAATTACTTAACATCAATCTATAATAAAAGGGAGCTATATCTAAATCTGGATCGATTTTCACGAAACAAGGCAGACAGTACTATAGGCTCAATTCAGTACGATATGCCAAATTTCGTGCAAATCGAAAGATATATAGGGACTTTGGTGCACCATTTATATGAAATGGAACGAAACTATATATGGGAGCTATATCTAAATCAGGATCGATTTTCACGAAACTTGGCCGACATCATTCTAGGCTCAATTCAGTACGTTATGCCAAATTTCGTGCAAATCAAATAATATATAGGGACTTTGGTGCACCATTTACATGAAATCGAACGAAACTATATATGGGAGCTATATCTACATCTGGACCGATTTTTACGAAACAAGGCAGACATCATTCTAGGCTCAACTCAGTACGTTATGCAAAATTTCGTGTAAATCGAAGGATATATAGGGACTTTGGTGCACCATTTACTTGAAATCAGACGAAACTATATACGGGATCTATATCTAAATCCGGACCGATTTTCTCGAAACTTGGCAGAGATCATTATAGGCTCAATTCAGTACGTTATGCCAAATTTCGTGCAAATCGAAAGATATGTAGGGACTATGGGGCACCATTTACATGAAATCGGACCAAACTATATATGGGAGCTATATCTAAATCTGGACCGATTTCCACGAAACTTGGCAGATATCGTTCTAGACCTAAATTATTAGGCTGTACCAAATTTCGTGCAAATCGAAAGATATATAGGGACTTTGGGGCACCATTTACATGAAATCGGACGAAACTATATATGGGAGCTATATCTAAATCTGAACCGATTTTCGCAAAACTTGGCAGACATCACTCTAGGCTCAATTCAGTTCGTGATGCCAAATTTCGTGCAAATCGAAGGATATGTAGGGACTTTGGTGCACCATTTACATGAAATCGGACGAAACTATATATGGGAGCTATATCTAAATCTGGACCGATTTTCACGAAACTTGGCAGACATAATTCTGGGCTCAATTCAGTACGTTATGCCAAATTTGGTGCAAATTGAAAGATATATGGGACTTTAGTGCACCATTTACATGAAATCGGACCAAACTATATATGGGAGCTATATCTAAATCTGGACCGATTTCCACGAAACTTGGCAGACATCATTCTAGACCTAAATGATTAGGCTGTACCAAATTTCGTGCAAATCGAAAGATATATAGGGACCTTTTGCATTAAATCGGTTAAATATATATATGGGAGCTATATCTAAATCTGAACCGATTTTTCCCAATTTCAATAGGGTTCGTCCTTGGGCCGAATAAGTGACCTATGCCAAATTTCATCCAATTCGGATCATAAATGCGACCTGTACTTTGTTTACAATTTAACATGGACAGACAGACGGACAGACGAACGGACGGACGGACTGACGGACATGCATAAATCGACTTAGAAAGTGATTCTATGCATATTCTCAAAAGGAACCATGTGTCTATCTCGTTTCCTTTTGCCTGTTACAAACATATGCACAAAGACATAATACCCTGTACCACAGTGTGGTGAAGGGTATAAAAAATACTTTTTGAGGAGTTCGGTGTGTCATGGATTATTAAAAGGACAGTTTTAAAAGAATATTTTCCGAGGACCTCAATGCGTCGTGGATTATTATTTTCTGGGGACATCAATGAGCCGTGTACAATTAAATTAATATTTTTTTGAGGACCCAAATGAGGCGTGGATTATTAAAAGAATATTTTTTAAGGACCTAAATGAGGCGTGGATTATTAAAAGAATATTTTTTAAGGACCTAAATGAGGCGTGGATTATTAAAAGAATATTTTTTGAGAACCTCAATGATGCGTGGATTATTAAAAGAATATTTTTTGAGAACCTCAATGAGGCGTGTATTATTAAAAGAATATTTTTTGAGAACCTCAATGAGGCGTGGATTATTAAAAGAATATTTTTTGAGGCGTGGATTATTAAAAGAATATTTTTTGAGAACCTCAATGAGGCGTGGATTATTAAAAGAATATTTTTTGAGAACCTCAATGAGGCGTGGATTATTAAAAGAATATTTTTTGAGAACCTCAATGAGGCGTGGATTATTAAAAGAAAATTTGTTGAGAACCTCAATGAGGCGTGGATTATTAAAAGAATATTTTTTGAGAACCTCAATGAGGCGTGGATTATTAAAAGAATATTTTTTGAGAACCTCAATGAGGCGTGGATTATGGATATTTTTTGAAAAGAATATTTTTTGAGAATATTTTTTGACCTCAATGAGGCGTGGATTATTAAAAGAATATTTTTTGAGAACCTCAATGAGGCGTGGATTATTAAAAGAATATTTTTTTTTGAGAACCTCAATGAGGCGTGGATTATTAAAAGAATATTTTTTGAGAACCTCAATGAGGCGTGGATTATTAAAAGAATATTTTTTGAGAACCTCAATGAGGCGTGGATTATTAAAAGAATATTTTTTGAGAACCTCAATGAGGCGTGGATTATTAAAAGAATATTTTTTGAGAACCTCAATGAGGCGTGGATTATTAAAAGAATATTTTTTGAGAACCTCAATGAGGCGTGGATTATTAAAATAATATTTTTTGAGAACCTCAATGAGGCGTGGATTATTAAAAGAATATTTTTTGAGAACCTCAATGAATTTTTTGAGAGGCGTGGATTA
>NW_026875666.1:0-18248 GCF_032173495.1 Musca vetustissima | reverse complement strand
TTTGTTGTTCAAATCGTTCAGATGTAGATATAGCTCCCTCATATATTTTTGTCTGATTTTATGCAAATGGAGGAGCCTATGTCTGTTCGCTTAACATGAAATATTGCATAGCGTATTGAATTGATGACGTTTTAGGTTTAGATATAGCTTTAATCCGATTCAATGAAAATGGTGTACAAAGTAACTAAAGTTTGTCCGCTTAGGACGAATTAAGAGAACCTGGAACATCGGAATCCGAAAATGTGTATTCCAATTTGTGTTAGAAAGAGTACATTTTGGCTAGCTCGTTGTGAACTAGGATTGGTGGATGCCACGGTTGCTAAAATACGTCAATTTATATATAGTTCTTAAAAAATATTTTTCGAAAATCGCCGATTTTTGACATTAAATTTTTCATAAATTTCAAAGGTTTGTGTATGATTGTTTTAAATTGGTTCACGCAGTTAATTTCGTCCGATTCCATTTCAATGGTCGTCCTAAGATGTCTATTCCATATAAAGGATATTGTACATATGAGTATCTCTTGTATGTACCCAAAGTGGTGTAGGGTATCATATAGTAGCCCCCCTCCAAATTTTGAAGTGTCCTTACTGGTTTAAGCTCTACTTATGGAACTAATGTTCTGTCACAAGCCAGACAAGTAAAGCTGGTAAGAATTATTGTGACGAGTCAAGTACGCTTATAACGAACACCGGTTATAACGAAATTCATCTATAGCGAACACTTTCCCTGGTTACAACGTTTTAAGATATATTTTTCACACAAATCTTCACTTTTATAACGATATAGTGAAACTTTTCTATAACGAATATTTATTCGGTCCCAACATTCAGTTTTCATATATTTCAATTTGGTTATAACGAAAATGCTTAATGACAATGAAAATCCTCACAAAAGTTAGGGGTCAAAAGTGTCCCTTCTTGACAACTGAATATATACTTAATCTGCGAAGCCTATGTTTTCCCTTACCTTGGATATAACGAACTACATCTATAACAAACTACTTTACTTGGTTTCTACTATTTCGCTATAACCGCACTCGACTGTATATGGAGGCTATATCTAAATATGTACCGATTTTCCCCAAATTCAATAGGTTTCGTCTCATTCAGTTCGTAAATGTGATTCTATGCATATTCTAAGAAGTAATCATGGGTATATCTCGTACCACAGTATGGTGAAGGGTGTAAAATGTAGAGTTTCACAAAATTCCCCATTACCGATCAAAACATCATGGTTGATTTTCCGTCCTGCACTTTTTCGGAGACAAACCAAAACTCAAAGAAGAAGAACATGAAGAAACATTTAAACGAATTGAATTACTGCAGTCATCTTATGTAAGACAGACCTTTATAGAAAAAAAAAAATAAAAAGAATCCCCTATGATTGTGTTTCCTGCTGTGTTTATGTGTGTGTGTTTTAGTATATTTTCTCCATAACTACGCAAGGTAATGTCCTTTTTCTAGAAACCATTATATATTTGAAGATTTAAGGGCACATACTGATCCACACAACATGCACACACATAGATACATTGTGTTAGTAAGCAAAGAGAATGAAATAAAAAAACCGGCATAATTTTGTAATATTTTTCCGTCCTGCAGAGATTGCAGTTACCGTCAGTCAGCTTGTCGTCCGCCCAGCCAGCCAGCCACTGAGTATCCTTCGGTTTTTATTTATTTTCGGTGACATTGTTATCGACCTAAAGCACCACAGTGTGGAACTCGAAAAAGCTGTTCCTTGTAGACAGACAGACATACACGTATACCCAATGTGAGTGCCAGTGTGTTTTCCAGAGATTCGTTTTACCGTCCTCTGTTTTTTTTAATTTGAAATTTATTCATGAGCAAGGGACAAAATTTAATTCAGGTTCGATGATTTATTTGCTAAAAAATGCTATAACCAAAAAAAGAATACCGAAATTTTGATTTAGTTTGAGTTTTTGTTGCTGCCTGTTCTGTCTTAATGGTTGAAGTTCTTTCTGGGCCATTTCCCGCAGCTATGTTCTGGTCAATGGAGGCAGAGAGTTTTTTTTTCGTGGGGCGGGGGAAAGAGTATAAGGGTACATAACCTATGACAAAGGTTTTTTATTTGTCTATTTCTGTCTATGCTAGTTCTTGTTTCCATTTGTCGTCGTTAGGGTTTTTGTTTTCGCCATTGCCTCCATCTTCTTATTCTTCTCTTTCGTTGGATTTTTGTTGATTTCCTCCCTATGGGATTTCCGTTTAGTTATTGGTACTATTTGATTCAATTCCATTGTTGTTGCGGTTTAATTTAAATGGAATTTTTCCATTATAAATTTAGGTCAGCAAAGAAGAAAATCTTTGTACAAGTTTTGAACATCCACATCACATGTCCATCTCTCGTTGTCCATCTACTTCTATGTCGGAACATTAGCAATACGAATGCGAGGAAATAAAACTATTTTTGATGTATTTGTGTCAAGGGGTGAAAAGAATGAATTGGGAAAGAGGTTTTATATTGTACTAGCATATGCCCGCTACGTCGTTAGCAGGTCTTTCTAAAAATTTATATTTATAGTTAAAATAAATAAACATTGACTTAGCTGCACAATATAACTTAATATAGAATAATGCATTTCTAAGTATGTAGTTACACTTAAAAATTATTTAATAATTTCGATACTCTTGGATTCAGTATAAATCAGAAAACGTCGAAAAATGATTGTTCAGGTCCTGTATAATTATTTTTTAAAAGAATATATTAGATCTTAGTCCCCATTTTTTTCGAACATAGCTTTAAGAAGCGTTGGTGCTAAATTATTGTACAATACATCATTTATTATACAGAGTTTTGCCTTTACAGGGAAGATTGCAAAAATTTTGTATTTATAATGCTGTGTGTTACATATTCCACATTGGGAAATTTTTTGGTATATCCTCTACATAAAGATCCCGCCCATTATTAATTACATCGGAATTCGCGGCCATGTAGGGTTGGAAACTACATTTCATGTAACTGTCATCATTTCTGTCTCTACTTTTTAACTTTTATGTATACAAAATGTCAGCATTCTATCTCTATCCGTTCTGTCGTACACAATATTTAGAACCGTAAGAACTAATGTCAAACAAAACTGCGAAAAACATTTATCGCCATAGTTTTAGATAGTAGATTCCAGGATTTTTAGAACCCATTTAATAAGAGACTTCATCACTATACTATTTTGTTTTAGTACAAACTTTTCCCACTCTTAGTACAAATATTGAGTATATTTCTATTTCTTACCATTAACAGTACAAAATTTAGTACTTATTTCTAAAAATATATATGCATATCATTATATTGAAATAATTACCCAACATACTATGTTTCAGATTTTAATCTATACCGTTTCAGTTGTCATTTAATATTTAGTACCATTTAAGTACTAAAAAGTATGCATAGCGATGTTTTTGTAATATTTAAATCAACGTACCACTTTTCTGATTTCTATTTCTAACGGATCCATTGAAATTTTTATTTAGTACTATTTATCACCACTTTAGTACTAATTTGTAATAGTAAAAGCTATATAGAAAGTTGCTGATTTCTATCTCTATTGGTTTTATTGCAATATCATATTCATAACATTTTAGTACATTTCAGTACTAATTTCCAAAAAAATATTTTTTTGCAATCGTTCTACTCGTAATAACTTGAGTTAAATACAATGTTTCAAATATCTACCCGTACCTGTTCCATTGCAATATAATATTTAGTACCTTAAGTACTAATTTCCAAAATTTGTTCACACATTCCCCTTCGCCTATCATTGACAAAGCTGCATACCAAATTTCAGGGTTCTACATCGAAACGTTCATTTTAGTACTAACTTCCAAAATATATTTTTGCACAACATTCTATTTGTAATAGCTTAAGCTACATATCAATTTCCAGATAAATATCTCTACTGGTTATATTCAAATATAATATTTAGTACTTTTTAGTACCTCTTAGTACGAATTTCCAAAAACGCCGCCACATCATCACACGTCTACTCACCAAACCCGACCTACATGCCAAATTTCAAGTTTCTAGCTTTAGCCGTTTCGTCTGGGCGTTGATGATCAGTCAGTCACTTATAATGCAACTCTTTTATATTACTTACTTACTTAGCTGGCTTGTTACAGAACGGTTGTTCCATAAGCCGAGCTTAAAAAAGATTTCCAAGCGCGCCGGTCTTGTGCGCAAGTCTTTTATATATATGATAAAAAAAGACAGTAAGGAAAGTAGAAAAGTCGGACTGGGCCGACTATATGATACCCTTCATCACTTTGGGCATATCGTACATATGTATCCTTACAATGCATGTCAATGTTACCTCGAAGGGGCATACCCATGTCTTTCTGCAACCTATGATAAATTTAGGGTCGTCTGCGTACCATGGGTCAAATTTGTGGAAAAAGATTTATGCCGCACTATTAAAAATTTTAATTTTAAACAAACATCCGTTCGAAATACATAGGGAAGCTATGGCTGCATCTGTGCCACCTACAACAAAACGCAATAACGCCATTCAAGTCTCACTTTGATACGTTGTGCAAATTTTCGTGTTAATCGAACAAACATTAGGAGTTTGGTGCACCATTTAGGTAAAATCGGACAAATATATATATATATATATATATATATATATATATGGGTGCTACATCGAAATTTAAACCGATTTTCACGAAACTTACCACACATCATTCCAGACTCAATTCAGTACGCTATGCCAAATACAAGAATATATAGGGACTTTGGCGCACCATTTACATAAAATCGGACAAAAGTATATATGGAACTAGCTGGACCCGTGGCACTTCGCTGCCCCTTCCAAAGGCCAAAAAATTAAATCCATAATATGGTAATTTTTACTATGAAATGTGTAACTGACTTAGAATTTTTAAACGTATAGCATTATTGCGATGAGAAAAATCCAACATCGCGCAAATATTCCAAATTCGAGGTATCAAAATATTGATTTTTCTGGAGGAGTGTGCGAAAGAAAATAACATCCTTAAGTGTCCACGGTAATATATATACTGAATAAATTTTTCAAAAGAACATCCAAGAAAGCGAGTAACATATTCCGACACGTGATTGTCACTACGTAGATTTTTAATAATGCGTGTTATGGTATTAATAATTCGCTTTAGCTTATTAACATGCAAATCAATGGATCCCGAATACACTCCAAGTCCATATAATTGCAGCGACATTAACAGAGCATTTGCCAGTATTAACTTTACACGTCGCGTTAAATATAAATTAGATGTAAAAATTCTACGTAAAGTGTTGCAATCTTTCCCCGCTAAAACAGTTGCTGTACAACAATAATATTGCACTGATCTAGGAATATATTGAAGGATGAGGGATTATGATTATTAGAACAAAATCCCAAAGCTTTTGGTAGGATCAGCGAATAAAAATTAAAGCTTTATCTAAATTTATCATATCCCAGTCTCCGACTTTTAACGTGCCTTCTAGATGATCAAACGATTTATAATTAAAATTCACACTATTCACTTCGGTGTTTTTTTTAACCCAAATAACATTTTTCCAAAGTAAATATAAATATGACAGTAAGGAGAGCAGTAAATTCGGACTGGGCCGACTATATGATACCTTTCACCATTTTGGGTATTTATCTATATCTAAACCGACTAACATCAATCCCTACACATGCCATTCTGCAACCTATCGTAAATCGATTTAAAGCAAACTTGACACACGCTATTTGGTATATTGCTCGGTTTAAAATTTAATCTCAATCAGACATCCATTGATTACATGGTGTAAATTTACCATGAACCGAATTCAAGGAAAGTTACCAGAGATTAATTTATATCGGACGAACATATATATATGGATGCTACATCTAAATCTGAACAGATTTTCACGAAACTTTGCTAGACTATTCTAGTCTTAATTCAGTACGCTATGCCAAAATTCGTGCAAATCGAATGATTTTCAGGGGCACCATTTACATAAAATCGGACGAAAATATATATGGGAGCTATATGTAAATCTGTACCGATTTTCACGAAATGAAAATCGAATGATTTTCAGGGGCAGCATTTACATAAAATCGGACGAAAATATATATGGGAGCTATATCTAAATTTGATCCGATTTTCCCGAAACGAAAATCGAATGATTTTCAGGGGCACCATTTACATAAAATCGGACGAAAATATATATGGGAGCTATATCTAAATCTGAACCGATTTTCACGAAACTTAGCATACAGCATTCTTGACCAAATTTAGTAGGCTGTACCTAATTTCGTGCAAATCGAAAGATATATAGAGACCATTTACATTAAATCGGACAAAAATATATATGGGAGCTATATCTAAATCTGAACCGATTGTTATGAAACTTTGCGCATTCATTCTAATTCAGTACGCTATGCCAAAATCTATCTAAATCTGAATCGTTTTTCACGAAACTTAGCACACATCATTCTACGCTATGCCAAAATTCATGCAAATGGAATGATATATAGCGATTTTTTTTTATTTAAGTTTAAAAAAATAAATTTATTTAATTTTGTAAAAGTGCGTCTATAGTTATGCAACACCAGTAATTTTAAAAGTGCAGAATTCGGCGAAACCATAAGGAATAAATTAATTATTTTATACCCTCCACCATAGTATGGAGCGTATATTAGTTTTGTTTTTCCGTTTGTAACGCATCGAAATAATCATTTCCGACCCTATAAAGTATATATATTATTGATCAGCGTAAAATTTTATGACGATTTAGCCATGTCAGTCTGTCCGTCTGTCTGTTGTAATCACTCTAGCGTCTAAACGAATTGAGATAGAGCCTCAAAATATTGCATAGAGTCGTCTTTTGTCTGTAGGCAGGTCAAGTTCGAAGATGGGCTATATCGGTCTACGTTTAGGCATAGCTCCCATATAAGGGTACCCCCAAATTTCGGTATTTTGGGGTTCTTGAGCGTGTTTTTCAACAGAATTCGATGAAATCTGGTACTTTGAGTTCTTATTGGGTAGCAAATCTCCCCACTAAAAATTATAAATATAGGTCAATTTTTTCTGGTACCCCCCATATAACGGTACCCCTCAATTTTCCGTATTTTGGGGTTCTTGAGCGCGTTTTTCAACCGAATTCGCTGAAATTTGCTACAATGGGTACTTATTGGGTACTTAATGTCTCCACAGAAAATAATAATTATAGGTCCGCTTTTTCTGGTAGCCCCCATTAAACGGTACCTCCTAATTTTCAATATTTTTGGGATTTTGATCGTATTTTTCCGCCGAATTAGCTGTAATTTAATATTTTGAGTTCTCAATAGGTCCCAAATCTCTCCACAAAAAATTAAGAATATAGGTCAATTTTTTCGGATAGCCGTATATGGTACCAAATCTTAATTATACCCTCCACCATAGTATGTAGGGTATATTAGTTTTGTTTTTCCGTTTGTAACGCATCGAAATAATCATTTCCGACCTTATAAAGTATATATATTATTGATCAGCGTAAAATTCTATGTATATATATTATTGATCAGCGTAAAATTCTATGTATATATATTATTGATCAGCGTAAAATTCCGTCTGTCTGTTGTAATCACCCTAGCATCTAAACGAATTGAGATAGATCGCCAAAATTTTGCATAGAGTTGTTTTTTGTCTACAGGCAGGTCAAGATCGAAGATGGGCATCGACGGCGAATGAAACCAAACCATTATTTGACGTATATTGCGATGAAATGGACATTATCCAATTTTTTAGCACATAATCCAATTGGACACATTATCAAGCCTCTGAAAATAAAAGCCCCTTTCGTTACCAATATCAACAAAGGACACTGTGATGTATGATTGATATATTACTTTTTCAATACGTATACTTCCGGTGGTATATAAACACTGAAATTACTACCCAATACATAAACATTCCCTATTCGTAGCAGTTTCAGTCGAAATCGTTTATAACGACACATCGCTTATAAAAAGCCCCTCGGAAAATTCTGCTCTTTATTTGATATCGTTTGTATAGCGACCAATTTCGATAAGCGATTGAGAGAGGTCAGCAAAAATTTGCAGAGAATAGTTTTCTTTATATTTCGAAGATGGTATTTCCGTTCTGTGGGCTCAAATTTGTAATGCCACGAAATACCAATAATCATACCTCGCTGAATCGATCTAGTAATGCGTGCCCGTTCCCCCTATTTATACCCTTCACCACATTGGTATTATGTCTTTGTGCATATGTTTGAAACAGGCAAAGGAATCGATGTAGACCTTTTGAGAATATGCATGGACTCAATTTCTGAGTCGATTTATACATGTCCGTCTGTCCGTCTGTCCGTCTGTCAATGCACAAAAGCTGTGTCCGTTGTACACAAAACCTCCAAAATACGGCCGATTGACACAAAATTTTGAACAACGTACTAAAGTAAGTATAACCTACTGTATGGAAAGTTTCGCTGAAAATTGTATACCTCCACCAAGTTTCGGTTCAGATTTAGATATAGCTTCTATATATAGTTTCGTCCGATTTTCAGTAAATGGTACACAAAAGCTCCAAAATATGGCCAATTTCATGTAAAACAATAATGAACAACAAGCGAATAAATCTTTGCAAAAAAACCAGTAAGGAAAATAGTAAAGTCGGACGGGGCCGACTATATGATACCCTTCACCACTATGGGAATGTTAAACAGGACTATTATAATGAAATTGGATGAAATAAAATATGTGATATTTATCTAAATGTGAATCTACCTAGATCTATCCATAAAGTATTTAAATCGAATTCAAACAAATATAAATAGGTCATCCGTTGGGTTATGTCTGTACTTCTAGAAAATGCAACTAAGTAATTCTATGCGCAATTTTGTATGTTGTGCAAAATTTGATGTCAATCTGACTAACAGGAAGCTCTATCCAAATACTAAGCGATTTCAAACAAACTTGTCACAGGTTAGGTTATAGTAATTTCAGAACGTTTTGTTCCTATCAGCCTATTGGTTCCTTGGTGCGTCAATTACCTAAAATCGATCTATAATAAAAGGGAGCTATATCTAAATCTGAACCGATTTTCACGAAACAAGGCAGACATCACTCTAGGCTCAATTCAGTACGTTATGCCAAATTTCGTGCAAGTCCAAAGATATATAGCGACTTTGGTGCACCATTTATATTAAATCGGACGAAACTATATATGGGAGCTATATCTAAATCTGGGAGCTATATCTAAATCTGGACCGATTTTCTCGAAACTTGGCAGACATCACTCTAGGCTCAATTCAGTACGTTATGCCAAATTTCGTACAAATCGAAGGACATATAGGGACTTTGGTGCACCATTTACATGAAATCGGACGAAACTATATATGGGAGCTATATCTAAATCTGGACCGATTTTTTCGAAACTTGGCAGACATCATTCTAGGCTCAATTCAGTACGTTATGCCAAAATTCGTGCAAATCGAAAGATATATAGGGACTTTGGGGCACCATTTACATGAAATCGGACGAAAATATATGGGAGGTATATCTAAACCTGGACCGATTTTCTCGAAACTTGGCAGCCATAACTCTAGGCTCAATTCAGCAAGTTATACCAAATTTAGTGTAAATCGAAAGATATATTGCGACTTTGGTGCACCATTTACATGAAATCGGACGAAACTATATATGGGAGCTATATCTAAATCTGGACCGATTTTCACGAAACTTGGCAGACGTCACTCTGGGCTCAATTCAGTACGTTCTGCCAAAATTCGTGCAAATAAAAGGATATATAGGGACTTTGGTGCACCATTTACATGAAATCGGACGAAACTATATATGGGAGCTATATCTAAATCTGGACCGATTTTCTCGAAACTTGGCAGACATCTCTCTAGGCTCAATTTAGTACGTTGTGCCAAAATTCGTGCAAATCCAAGGATATATAGGGACTTTGGTGCACCATTTACATGAAATCGGACGATACTATATATGGGAGGTATATCTAAATCTGGAGCGATTTTCTCGAAACTTGGCAGACATAATTCTAGGCTCAATTCAGTACGTTATGTCAAATTTGGACCGATTTTCTCGAAACTTGGCAGATATCACTCTAGGCGCAATTCAGTACGTTGTGCCAAATTTCGTGCAAATCGAAAGATATATTGGGACTTTGGGGCACCATTTACATGAAATCGGACGAAACTATATATGGGAGGTATATCTAAATCTGGACCGATTTTCACGAAACTTGGCAGACATAATTCTAGGCGCAATTCAGTACGTTATGCCAAATTGGGTGCAAATCGAAAGATATATAGGGACTTTGGTGCATCATTTACATGAAATCGGACGAAACTATATATGGGAGCTATATCTAAATCTGGACCGATTTTCGCGAAACTTGGCAGACATCATTCTAGACCTAAATGATTAAGCTTTACCAAATTTCGTGCAAATCGAAAGATATATAGGGACCGTTTACATTAAATCGGTTAAATATATATATGGGAGCTATATCTAAATCAGAACCGATTTTTTCCCAATTTCAATAGGGTTCGTCCTTGGGCCGAGTAAGTGACCTATGCCAAATTTCATCCAATTCGGGTCATAAATGCGTCCTTTACTTTGTTTACAATTTAACATGCACAGACAGACGGACGGACATGCATAAATCGACTTAGAAAGTGATTCTATGCATATTCTCAAAAGGAACCATGAGTCTATCTCGTTTCCTTTTGCCTGTTATAAACATATGCACAAAGACATAATACCCTGTACCACAGTGTGGTGAAGGGTATAAAAATTCGAATGATATTTTGTAACCCACTGGGAACCAGAAATGTTCCTATGTTTTAATGTCCAGGCCTACTCGAATGCCGATGCATTGATTAATAGGATGGATTATTATATAAGGTCATAGAAAAAAGTAAACATATACAGCATAGTAAAAACTAAATGTCAACAAATTTTATTTATCTAAAATCTACAAACTACTTCATGTTTGTGTGTACTGTCATATGGGACGATACCTAAAGATGGGTCAATATTGATATATGCTATTCAGTGGCAATATTTACAGTCATCCCAAATTTGAAATTTGCAATACCAAACACAGCAAACTATATAGGACAACCTCAAAACTTAGAGCAAATAGCCGAGGTGACCTATTTTGATATGACCAGTAAGGATAGAAAAAAGTCGGACGAGACCGAATATATTATACAGAATATATATTATATATTATACAGACAGACGTACAGTCATTCTTTGCATATTCGCAAAAGGAAAAATGTGTCTTTTTCGTTTTCTTTTGCCTGTTACAAACATATGCACAAAGATATAATAACCTTTACCACAGTGTAGTGAAGGGTAGTATATTTAATTAAAGCGAATATAAAAATAACGAAAATGAGTTGAGGCATATTGCAATTTTTATTTAGAAATATTTGCCGTCCACTGTTTGAGTTATTAGTATCATTGTTATGACATTCTTTTAAATATTCAAGAACGACTTTCGTGAATATTCTCATCGATAATCTATTGAATTGTGACAATTTAAAAAGTTTTATTAACATACACCACCCACAGTGTACCGTGTCTGCACAATGTGCAATTTTGTTTGTGGTGATATTTCATTTAAACCATTTCGGTTTTCTTATCCTTATTTACATTACCACACCGCCGCTTTCCACAATGTAATAAATGTCAATGAAAGTAATTAGCTCTCACTAGATGTCTTTGTCGTTGCCGTAATTAATGATTGCCACCATGGTCGAGAAGTTATATTGGTTTTATTTCTGTAGTAACCGCAAAAATGCGAACCAAACAAAAAATTGCACCACAACACATTATCAATTGTAAATGTTCGCTTGCCTGAGGATGCTATGGCTGTCCTATATGTATTTTACACAAACGCCACAACAATTACGCTTACAAATGAAAACGAGTATAGAAAATATATTGTAAATTTCACTATTCCACAAAATAATGCTCATGGTGTGGGACGATTCTTCCGCAGTTAGGTTTGTGGTAGTACATTCAACATCTAAAAAGCTCAGAAATATTAATATATTTATTATGGATGTGATAAACAGTTAGTCGAATAAAAGAAATTCAACTCAAGTTCAAAACTAACTTTAAGACTTTCAAGGTACTTTATTATACCCTTCACCACACTGTGGTACAGGGTATTATGTCTTTGTGCATATGTTTGTAACAGGCAAATGGAAACGAGATAGACACATGGTTCCTTTTGAGAATATGCATAGAATCACTTTCTGAGTCGATTTATGCATGTCCCTCCGTCCGTCCGTCTGTCTGTCCATGTTAAATTGTAAACAAAGTACAGATCGCATTTATGATACGAATTGGATGAAATTTGGCATAAGTCACTTATTCGGCCCAAGAACGAACCCTATTGAAATTGGGAAAAAGTCGGTTCAAATTTAGATATAGCTCCCATATATATATTTAACTGATTTAATGTAAACGGTCCCTATATATCTTTCGATTTGCTCGAAAATTGGTACAGCCTAATCATTTAGGTCTAGAATGATGTCTGCCAAGTTTCGTGACAATCGGTCCTGATTTAGATATAGCTCCCATATATAGTTTCGTCCGATTTCATGTAAATGATGTACCAAAATCCCTATATATATTTCGATTTGCACGAAATTTGGCATAACGTACTAAATTGAGCCTATAATTATGTCTGCCACGTTTCGTGAAAATCGGTACAGATTTAGATATAGCTCCCATATATAGTTTCGTCCGATTTCATGTAAATGGTGGACCAAAGTTCCTATATATCCTTCGATTTGCACGAAATTTGGCACAACGTGCTGAATTGAGTCTAGAATGATGTCTGCCAAGTTTCGAGAAAATCGGTCCAGATTTCTATATAGCTCTCACATATAGTCTCGTCCGATTTCATGTAAATGGTGCACCAAAGTCGCTATATATCCTTCGATTTGCACGAAATTTGGCATAACGTGCTGAATTGAGTCTAGAATGATGTCTGCCAAGTTTTGTGAAAATTGGTCAAGATTTAGATATAGCTCACATATATAGTTTCGTCCGATTTCATGTAAATGGTGCACCAAAGTCCCTAGAAATCCTTCGATTTGCACGAAATTTGGCATAACGTACTGAATTGAGGCTAGAGTCATGTTTGCACGAAATGTGGCACAGCGTTATGAATTAGCTTGTTTATGTTTTCTGAAATCGTTGAAATCGGTTCAGATTTAGATATAGCTTCTAATTAGTATAGGTTGAAGAATGACATGTTAATGGATCCAATTTCACTTTAGTGGTCCATTAAAAATGTGACGTTTGTTAGGATTCATCTGTTGAATATACCCAAAGTGGTGGAGGGTATCATATAGTCGGCCCCGTCCGACTTTACTACTTTCCTTACTGGTTTTTATATGCTGCTGTTGCTTTATTTATATTTGAAAAATCCTTTAAATAAGTAGACGAAATATAAAAATGTTATTTGAATATACCTAGTAGCAACTTAAATATATATATATATATATATATATATATATATAAACCATACACTCGGATATGGTACTTAGTTCCTGTTCTAGGAAAAACGAAAAAGACTTTCATAAAATACATTTCTATTTTTCTTGAATTTTACAAAAAGTGAGTCTTCTGGTTGCCACAAGGGTCATTATTTAAAGTCTTTCATTGATATATCATCATGCTACTTCTAATTGGACTCAAACACACACACAAACCCAAAGACCCCAAAAGTCTAAGAGTCTGTGCGTGTGAAATGTTACCAAAATCAAATATGGTTGTCGTTGCCCTTCTGATGATGATGTTGTTGCTACCTCATAGCATTCTAATGACGTTGGCATTGATTTGATTGAAATTACATATTCAATTCATTTTGACCTTTTTTCTGATTTGCTCATAAACAACCACACACACTACCTATGTACGTATACAACAATACTGAAAAGATTTTTCAACGTTCACTGCATGCAGGAAGAAAATTGGCCTTAGGTTTGAATGATTTACGTACGATTTGTTTGTGGTAACAATTGTATTCAAGCATTTCAAATTTGCGGGATTTTTTTGCTTAATTTGTGAAATGAAAATTTGAATTTACTTGATATGTGTGATTTTCTTCTATATTTAAAATTTTGTATGTTGTCGAAATATAGCAAGCTACAATAACATATAGCTTTAAATATTTTCTAGACAATATATATGACGATATTTTAGTCGAACTTTATAAAAATATGAATTTTCAGCAGTCTTCAAATTCGACTTTCTAGAAATCTTATTCGTTGAATATTCTTTAAAAAAGTATTCCTATAGAAAGGCTCCTTTCGTCTACTATGAAATATGGGAATTTTTCATAAAACATTAAAACCTCTATCAACATTTGAACTATCACAATTTCTTCGGAAGAGAGTCTTTGAAATGGAATCGGACGAAATTAAATATGTGATCTTCATATATATTTAAACCTATAAAAAAAACTCCATTCATACGCCATTCTGAAATCGATGAAAAATTCCAAGTCAATCGGGGAGATTTGGATTCTTTGATGTACCATTTGTACGGAACCGAGCAAAGTTATGTATGTATGTAAATTTGAACCCAATTGAGAAACCGTGCCATATACTATTTGGTATGCTGCAGCACAGAACGCTGTCCACAATTTTATCTCGTGTATATGGCACAGACGTAAGTTTCTCGGTAAACCATTTACAACAAATCAGAGGCAAATGTATATGGGAGGTATATCTAAATCTAAACCGATTTATTTTAACTTTAATACACTTATATTTACATAAAATTTGACGATTTTTATATGAATTATAGGACTTTATTTAACATGCACCAGAATGTCCGATTTGAGCCAAATATGCACCTTTTTGTTGCATGATTTGTTGCCATCTTTAAGGTAACTCCGTAATGCCTCTCTCAAAGAAGACCTGCTCCCTATTTGCAAAAAACTCTAGTAGTCGATTTTCACAATTTTTATCATTAAATAAATTTTGCAATGCAAGAAAAATATGATAATCGCATGGTGCCAAATCCAGACTGTGTTGCGTATTCATTAACACTTCCCAACCAAGATCCCGCAGCTTCTGGAGAGCCACTGTAGATATTGTTGTCCTGGTGAAACACGACACCTCTCCTGTTGGCCAATTCTGGCCGTTTCTGGTCAATTATTATCTTCAAACGGTCCAGTTGTTGACAGAAATATCAGAATTTAGCTTTTGGCCATATGGAAGCAACTCATAATAAATAATCCCCTTCCAGTCCGACCAAATGCATAGCAGAACCTTCCTGGCCCTTTGTCCTGATTTGGCCACCGTTTGAGGTGCTTCACCGCTCTTTGATCGTATGTGATCCATTTCTCATCTACAGTTACCATCAGTTTAAGAAATTTGTCTATCTCATTCCGTTTGGCGAAGGATTCGCAGATGGGAATTCGATCCATCCTATTTATACCCTTCACCACACTGTGGTACAGGGTATTATGTCTTTGTGCATATGTTTGTAACAGGCAAAATGAAACGAGTTAGACACATGGTTCCTTTTGAGAATACGCATAGAATTACTTTCTAAGTCGATTTATACATGTCCGTCCGTCCGTCTGTCTGTCTGTCCATGTTGAATTGTAAACAAAGTACAGGTCGCATTTATGATCCGAATTTTATGAAATTTGGCACAGCTCATTTGTTTGTCCCAAGAATGAACCCTATTGAAATTGGTTCAGATTGAGATATAGCTCCCATATATATTTTCGTCCTATTTCAATTTGCACGAAATTTGGTATAGCGTACTGAATTAAATCTAGAATGATGTGTGTTTAGTTTCCTGACAATCGGTTCAGATTTAGATATAGCTCCCATACATATTTTCGTCCGATTTAAGGTAAATGGTGCACCATAGTCCCTATATATCTTTCGATTTGCACGAAAATTGGCATAGGGTACTGAATTAGGCCCAGAATGATGTGTGCTAAGTTTCGAGAAAATCAATTCTAAACCAGTAAGAAAAGTAGTAAAGTCGGTCGGGGCCGACTATATGATACCCTTCACCACTATGGGTATATTAAACAGGACTATTAACATGAAATTGGATGAAATAAAATATGTGATATTTATCTAAATGTGAATCTGCCTAGATCTAGCCATAAAGTATGTAAATCGGCTCCAAACAAATATAAATATGTCATCCGTTGGGCTATGTCGGTACTTCTACAAAACGTAACTACGTAATTCTATGCTCAATTTTGTAAGTTGTGCAAAATTTGATGTCAATCTGACTAACATGAGGAGTTTGATGCCCAATTTACTTGAAATCGGGCGAAAATATATATTGAAGCTCTATCCAAATATTAAGCGATTTCAAACAAACTTGTCACAGGTTAGGTCATACTAATTTCAGAACTTTTTGTTCCTATCAGCCTATTGGTTCCTTGGTGCGTCAATTACTTAAAATCAGTATATAATAAAAGGGAGCTATATCTAAATCTGCACCGACAGACATCACTCTAGGCTCAATTCAGTACGTTATGCCAAATTTCGTTCAAATCGAAAGATATATAGCGACTTTGGTGCACCATTTATATGAAATCGGACGAAACTATATAAATTACCTATATCTAAATCAGGACCGATTTTCACGAAACTTGGCAGACATCATTCAGTACGTTATGCCAAATTTCGTGCAAATCGAAAGATGTATAGAGACTTTGGGGCACCATTTACATGAAATCGGACGAAAATATATATGGGTGGTATATCTAAATCTGAACCGATTTTCTCAAAACTTGGCAGACATCACTCTAGGCTCAATTCAGTACGTTATGTCAAATTTCGTGCAAATCGAAAGATATATAGAGACTTTGGGGCACCATTTACATGAAATCGGAAGAAATTATATATGGGAGCTATATCTAAATCTGGACCAATTTTCTCGAAACTTGGCAGGCATCACTCTAAGCTTAATTCAGTACGATATGCTAAATTTCGTGCAAATCGAAAGATATATAGGGACTTTGGTGCACCATTTACATGAAATCGGACGAACCTATATATGGGAGCTATATCTAAATCTGGACCGATTTTCACGAAACTCGGCAGACATCATTCTAGACCTAAATGATTAGGCTGTACCAAATTTCGTGCAAGTCGAAAGATATATAGGGACCGTTTACGTTAAATCGGTTAAATATATATATGGGAGCTATATCTAAATCTGAACCGATTTTCCCAATTTCAATAGGGTTCGTCCTTGGGCCGAATAAGTGACCTAGTCCAAATTTCATCCAATTCGGATCATAAATGCGACCTGTACTTTGTTTACAATTTAACATGGACAGACAGACGGAAGGACAGACGGACATGGATAAATCAACTTAGAAAGTGATTCTATGCATATTCTCAAAAGGAACCATGTGTCTATCTCGTTTCCTTTTGCCTGTTACAAACATATGCACAAAGACATAACACCCTGTACCACAGTGTGGTGAAGGGTATAAAAAGATATAACCCCCATATATATTTTCGTCCAATTTCAGGTAAATGAGGCACCAAAGTCTTTATATATCTTTCAATTTGCACAAAATTTGGTATATCGCACTGAATTAAGTCGAGAATGGTGTATGTTAAGTTTCGTAAAAATTGGTTTAGATTTAGATACAGCTCCCATATATATTTTCGTCCGATTTAATGCACAAAAGTCCGAATTTTCGATTTTCACGAAATTTGGCATAGCGTACTGAATTGAGTCTAGAATGATGTGTGCTATGTTTCGTGAAGCTCCCATATATTTTTTCGTCCGATTTTACATAAATGGGGCAACAAACTCTTAATGTTTGTTAACACGAAATTTTGCACAACGTATCAAATTGAGACTTGAATGACGATTTGGGTTGTGCTGAAATTGGCGGAGATCCAGCCATAGCTTCCATGTGTATTTCAAACATGTGTCTGATTGAAATTAAATTTTTCACTGTGTGGCGTACTGGATAGAGTGTATCAATTTTGCTATAAATTGTTTTCCATAAATTTGTCCCATGGTACACAGACAACTCTAAATGTGCCCGAATTAAATTAAATTTATCATAGGTTGCAAAAAGACATGAGTATATTCCTTCGAGGGAATATTGACATTCAATTGTAAGGATACATATGTACAATATACCCAAGTGGTGAAGGGTATCATATAGTCGGCATAGTCCGACTTTACTACTTTCCTTACATGTTTTTTCAGTTAATTAGTGTGACACCCAAAC